>NW_004797520.1:148286-149777 GCF_000002075.1 Aplysia californica | reverse complement strand
AGAGAGAGAGAGAGAGAGAGAGAGAGAGAGAGAGAATGTTTTACGGAGCTGGTTGTCCCAGCACGTGAGACATGTATTTACTAATGTCCTGTACTGCCATTGTACAGGACCAAAACAAATTTCTCGCCGCGAGATGAATAAGGATTGTCGTTGTCATAGTCATTGTCATACACATGCATGCTTTCAAGAAAAAGTTTTTTTTCTAGTTTTAGTAGAGTTTTTACTGCGCTAGCAACTGCATAAGGTCATATGAGCGCCAAAGGGTGGATGTCAACAGAAAAGTCCATACAGGGAATCAGACTTACTCTGCTGACCTCTCTAGCTGCTCCGACTATCAGGGCACCCGGAAATAGCGGTTCACAAGAGTGTGACAAACATGCAAAAAAAGTAGAGGAAAAAAGACAATAGTAAGGACTAGGAAAGAAAAAGCAGCAATTCTCTGTTGAAGTTCAGGCACAGTTATGAGCATGACCTTAATAAATCAGTCCATTTACAATTATAATTCTACTGAGCATAAGAACATTTTAATGTCCCCCTTTTGGGAATGGCCTAAAGACACTTCAGTCAGTAGAACCGCTCCGGGGGGTAATAACCTTTGTAACATCCATTGCCATTGTAAACGACCAAGACAAATTTCTCCCTGCGAGATGAATAAAGATTGTCACTGTCATTGTCATTGTCATACACATGCATACTTCCAAGAGAAAGAAAGAAAGAAAAAAAGAGAAAGAAGGAGCGAAGGTGTGTTTTCCCCGTCACACGTACCACAGTGAGCGCCGTGATGTCTATCAAATCCATGGTGTCGAGCGGCAGGAGCTCCACATACTCTGTCATGACGGCCATCAAACTCTTGAGGCGGTGGGTCCTGGACAGGCCCGTCAGCTTGTTCTGGGGGACACACGGACAAAGGAAGGCTACGCTAGATTTACACTTAACACACCCCCTCCCCAGCAAAAAAAAATAAAACAAAAAAGCTAGTACAACAACCCTCACGCCCCCCCCCAAAGAAACAAAACAAACCAACAATAAACAACCAACAAACAAAACAACAACAGCAACCAAAGAACCGAACAATCAAACAAACCAACAAACTTAGAAACATCTTTCACGAATAACGTCATTGAGACACAAATGCAGCTCCCCCCCCCCTTTTCCGGTGAGTAGAAACACAGAACGTGTGAACTTGGTCAAATACGTTTCAAATGAAGTGGGGGAGGGGTATAAAGTAACCCTGTTCCCAAACAAAGCTAAACATCATTTATGAGAAGCGTTTATTAAGTGGTGACGGGTGCTGCACAGTTGCAGGCTATGGACGTGGATTCGAGTCCTACATGTGGAAGTCTATTCATCTATTGAGTAGCTTCGTGTTTTTTTTTGTTTTTCTGGGGGGTTACGGTATCTCACTCAGCCACGTCCTCACTTTTTATACTCTTCTATATGATGATGTTTTAGCAAGAGTTTTTCGGCATTTACAAGGTAAAAGGATCGCAC
>NW_004797520.1:145864-147899 GCF_000002075.1 Aplysia californica | reverse complement strand
CCCTCCCCTTCTCTCCTCCCGCATCCCCTTCCCTCCACTCACCCCTCCCCTCTCCCCTCCAATCTCTCCTCCTCCTCTTCCCTCCTCTCCCCTCCTCTTCCGTCCCCTTCCCTCCTCCCCCCTACCACTCTCCACCCCACCCCACCACTCTCCCCACATACCAACAGCAGTTTCCTGAGCTGATTCCAGATGGCTCTCCACAGCCCGTGGGTGAGCAGTGCCAGACCAGAGTGCACGAGAATGTCCACCACGAACATGACCATCACGTCCGTCAGGCTCATCTTGTCCATCACAGAGGGCGGTGACGTCATTGTGGACAGTGTGGCGCCCTGGTCTGATCAAATTGACAATGTCTTTTTTTGTTGTTCATGCTTCTGTCAGTCAGAGGCGATGCAACGAAAAATAAAACAACAAAAATGTTTCGTTTTTTATTGTTCATACTTCAGTCAGTCAGAGATTGTAGGGCGAAAAATAAAACTACAAAAACGTTTGTTTGATTTGTTTTAGTAAAAGTTTTACGGCGCTCGCAATTGCATAAGTTCGTATGAGCTTCGTATAAGTCCCATGTGGGCTCCATCACTGATAAAAACAATCAGGAAACGACAAATGCAGCTTTTGGGACACTTGAATAGACATACGGGTCTTGAATATCTAGCTCTCACTGGCAAAATTGAAAGCTTACAAAAGAGAAAAAAACCCCAAAGAATATTCATCTAAAGTTAGGAGCAAACCACACCAGACCACCCGCCAATTGTAGGTGGTTGGCAGGTCTCTGGTGTGGTTTACTCCTTCTTTCCTATCAAACTACTGTCGTCTTTATCTCTCCTCCTTTTTCATGTTAGTTACTCTCAAGTAACACCTCTAATCTTCGGCACTTATATGACCTTATTGTGTTGCAAGTGCCGTAAAACTTTTACTAAAACTTGTGGCTTCGGTGGCCTAGTGGTTAGGCTTTTGGACTCGCAACCATAAGGTCGTGGGTTCGAATCCCGTCAGGGACCCGACGTTGTGTTCCTGGGAAAGGCACTTTACACGAATTTTCCTCTCTTCACCCTGGTGGGAATGGGTACCCGGTTATAGACAGCGAAAGATCTTGTCAGTTTGTTAGTGTTTGAGCGTTTAATCAGCTGCTTGCACTGTATGTTTCACAGGAAGCTGAGAATGCTTCGGAGTGTTCTATGGTCTGCTGGGGTAATAATATAGTGTAAAGCGCATAGAGCCTGCTGTTGAGCGGGGATATGCGCTATACAAATGCTATTTATTATTTATTATAAAACTAAACTAAGAGTTAGCTACGTGTAAACAGCGACTCACTCAGTTCCTCGTATCTGGTGAGGAGGAAGCAGCCAATCTGGAGGGCGCAGTTGTAGAAGAGGGAGCAGAGAAGAAAGGACTGACGCCCCAGGGACTGCTGGTAGAGGAGGACCAGGATCACCGGCACACCGTGCACCACGTTCAGAACCACCGTCATCGCAGCCGCCTCCAGGGCTGGGGATAGTTTTACGACAGGACACACGGTCATTGCTTAACTCTTGTAGGACGGGACAAAGTACGAAAGGACACAAGGTCATTGCTTGACGTTAATTCTTGGACAACAGGACAAAGTCCGACAGGACACACGGTCACTCGTTAATGTTAATTCTTGGAGGACTAGAGTTCTGGACTTTCCACAGCGCTGGAAGACGCGCACTTTTAGTAGAAAATAAAACAGGAGCATAACTTCGTTAATCATACAAATAATTGGTCGCTTTTAAGGACAAGGGGGCTATCCCGAAAAACGCTGTTTTGAGAAAAACGAAAGTAAAGTTTTTTGGACCCTTGTTCAGTTTCTTTAAAAGACAATGAGAGTTTTCTCTATAATCAAACAAATGTACACACTACACACCAATGAAACCAAACTTCTCCCGTAAGAAGGGCAATGCCCACTTTTGGTGCTGGTCAAGATTTCTGGAAACCCCCAAAATCTCCAGAGGGACTTGATGAACAGAGAAAGAGAGAGAAAGAGAGAGAGAGAGAGAGAGAGAGAGAAAGAGAG
>NW_004797520.1:139585-145621 GCF_000002075.1 Aplysia californica | reverse complement strand
AGAGAGAGAGAGAGACCTGTATGAATGAATCACCACCTACCGTCCTCAAAGAGGGACTTAATGAACAGCGTGTAGGTGACAGACGCCAGCCCGTAGAGGAAGAAGAACAAGAAGACGACCCTGGGGTCCGAGTGACGTAACACTCCCAGGTCCTGGGGCAGGCAGACGGCCACGGTGAACAGCAGGGTCAGCAGGAGGGGCTGCACCAGGGCGAACAGCAGCCAGGACGTCACGTAGGACACCCGCCGAACGCCCATCATGTCCAGGGACATCTGGGGACAGACAGACAGACAGACAAACAGACGTCGCAAATGTTCTTATTGTGGCACGGTGTTGAGACACGCTGTTTGTTTGTTTGTTTGTTTGTTTGTTTTAGTAAGGTTTTACGGCGCTCGCAACACAATAAGGTCATATAAGGGCCGTAGATTAGAAGTGTTACAAGAGAGTAACAAACACAAAATAGAAGGAGGGGAGATAAGGACGATAGAAGTTTGATAAGAAAGAAGGAGGGGAGATAAGGACGATAGAAGTTTGATAGGAAAGAAGGAGGGGAGATAAGAACGATTAGATGTTTGATAGGAAAGAAGGAGGGGAGAAAAGGACGATTATATGTCTGATAAGAAAGAAGGAGCTGTTTGTTCATTTGTTTATTTGAGTAGGGATAAAACATCGGCACTTAAACAGTCGGCTACCTTATGACTAATAGAACAACTAAGCTGACAGAGACAATGGAGGGAAGGAAATATGTAGGACTTACCAGTGGCTCCCTTCAACCACCAGTTCGCCAATTGGCTGGTTTATTTGTTCGTTTTTGTCGGGATGAGCACATCGGTAAAAAAATAGATCGAGCCGCCTAATAACTGATAGAGCAGACAGAAGCAACAAAGGGAAAGAATAGAAGTAGGAACTTCCTGTGGCTCCCTTCACCCAACTGTTTGCTAATTTGTTTGTTTGTTTGTTTGTTTGTTGGCTTTTTGTGTGAGTAAAAAACACATTGTGGCACGACACTATGAGCGTATCTTAATGCAGCCAAAAAGTAAGACAAGACAGACAGAAACAACAGAAGGAACAGAAAAGAAGTAAGACCTACCTCTGGCGCCCTCCAACCAACAGTTTGCTTTTTTGTGTTTGATTTTTTGTTTTTGTGAGTAAGGAAAAACATATCAACACAATAACAGTCATATAGAGTAACGAAATAATACGGCACGACAGGCAGAACTACCAGAGGGAAAAGAAAAGATGAAGGGTCTACCTGTGGTGCCCCCAGACGCTTGTTTGCTTATTGGTGTCTCCCCAACATCCCTGAAGAAACAAAGGTGCTCTGGTGTGATTTGCTCCTTCCTTCCTAGCTAATATAAATCGTCCTTATAATATTTTCTCTTCCTCCTACTCCTGTGTATATCTCACTTTCTAGTAACATCGACACATATAACCTATTTGTGTTGCAAGTGCCAGAAAGCTCTTATCAAAATTAAAATTGTGTATGGGAACGTTCTCTCTGTCTTTCTTTTTTTGGTAAGAGTTTTACGGCGCTCGCAACTGCATAAGGTCATATGAGTGCGCCGGATTCATTAAACATTTTCAGTTGCCCAGGTGACGGCTGAAGCCTACTGTTATCGATTTTAGCACACGGGACCTCCGAGATTATTCGTCTCTGTCCGAGAAGGCTAGGGGTAGATCTTTCCTACTTGAAGATCAGGTGTGTAGCTAAAAGACAGCAGTAAGAAGGAGCCAAAGAGTAGCAGTAGAAAGGGAACGTAAATATTCCAACAAAACAGGAAGGGGTTGCAAAAAGACAGCAGTAAGAAGGAGCCAAGGAGTGGCAGTAGAACGGGGAACGTACAAATTCCTACAAAACAGAAGGGGGTGGCTAAAAGACAGCAGTAAGAAGGAGCCAAGGAGTAGCAGGCAGTAGAACGTAAAAATTCCAACAAAAGTTAAAAAAAATTACAGTTACTGACAGCCACGTTATGGGCCCTCTCTAGGGTCATGTCGTAAGCCAGAGCCGCGGTGCAGGGCAGGAAGGAGAGGAGGAGGAGAGAGGGCAGCAGGACGCGGAAGATGTCCAGGCTAGGGTCAGTGTCCTTGGGGTCACAGTGAAGGCTCTCGGTGGACACCTCCAGGGTGGTGGGGCTGTAGTCGTCCTCCTTCAGCGCCACCTCTGTCAGCACGTGCAGCAGCATCTGGACGCCCGTCGATGTGTAGTCTGAAACACACAGAAGGTCGTGATGTGTAGTCTGAAACACACAGCAAGTTGTGATGTGTAGTCTACAACACACAGTAGGTTGTGGTTTTGTTTGTTTGATGTGTAGTCTGAAACACACAGAAGGTCGTGATGTGTAGTCTACAACAAACAGCAGGTTGTGATGTGTAGTCTGTAACACACACAACAATCCCAAGTATTTGTTTGTTGGATGTGTAGTCTGTAACACACACAAACACAACAATCCCAAGTATTTGTTAGTTTAATGTGTAGTCTGAAACACACACAACATTCCCGATTATTTGTTAGTTTGATGTGTAGTCTGAAACACACACATCATTCCCAATTATTTGTTTGTTTGATGTGTAGTCTACAACACACTGAAGTTCGTGATGTGTAATCTACAACACACAACATTCCCAAGTATTTGTTTGTTTGATGTGCAGTCTTTTAGTTTTAGTAAAGGTTTAACAGCGCTCGCAACTGCATAAGGTCATATGAGCGCCAGAAGATTAGAGGTGTTACAAGAGAGTAACAAACATAAAAACAGAAGAGGGGGAGATCAGGACAATAGATGTTTGATAGGAAAGAAGAAGCAAACCACACCCGAGCACCCGCCAACCACCCACTGATGTGTAGTCTGCAACACACACTCAACATTCCCAATTATTTGGTCGCTTTTGAGGACAAGCGAGCTAACCCAGATTTCGGAGGTTTCCAGAAATCTTTACCTTCACCAAAAATGGGTATTGCCCTACCTATAGGAGAAGTTTGGTTTCATTGGTGTGTATATTAGTTTGGTTATAGAGAAAACGTTCCTTGTATTTTAAAGAAACTGAACAAAGGGCAAAAACTTTACCTTGGATTTTCTCAAAACAGCATTTTTCGGGATAGCCCCCTTGTGCTTAAAAGCGACCATTTCTTTGTTTGATGTATAGTCTGCAACACACAGCAATTAGTGGTTTCGTTTAAGTAAGCCGGTGCATGCATTTGCATAAGGTCATATAAGCGCCAAGGGGTATATGTCAACAGAGAAGTCAAAGCGAGGAGTTAGGCTTACTTTGCTCATCTCTCTAGCCTCAACAGCACAAGGTCTGCTTCGACTATCAAGGCACCCCGGAAATAGCAGTTCACAAGAGAGTGACAAACATATAAAAGAAGTAGAGGAAAAAAAGACAATATCAAGGATGAGGAAAGTAAAAGCAGCAGTTCTCCCTATGTTGTTTCAGCACAATATGAGCATGACATTGATAAATCAGCCCATTAAAATTCTACTGTGGATAAGAACATGTTATGTCCCCCCTTTGGGATTGGCCTAGTGACAACTTTAGTCAGTAGCACTGCCTTGGTTTGAGGGGTGGGGGTTCCTGTTTTTTTTGGTTGTTGTTTAATATGCAGTCCGCGACAGACAACAGGTCGTTGTTTTGTTTGTTTGATGTGTAGTCTGCAACACACTCCCAACGTTCCCAATTATTTGTTTGCTTGAGTACAGAGAAGATCATTATCCTAGTAATAACTGTCATTTAGAAAACGAAAAAAAAAGCAAGACAGGTAGACAGAAACAATAGAGGGAAAGAACAAGTCCTACCAGTGGCACCCTCGAACCATCTGCATGCACAAGAGTGTTGCGGTGTGTCCCGCGCGCTCATATAACCTTATGCAGTTGCGAGCGCCGTAAAACACTTACCTAAAAAAAGAAAAAAAAAAAGCCGTAACCCACCCTCAAAATCGTGTTTCCGACAGCTCAGATCGTAGTAAGAGAAGGCGTTCTTCATGCTCCAGTTCTCCTGCGGCACATGGGGGTTGTGGGGGCTGATCTGTAGCTTGAGGCGGCGCCTCTCCATGGTGGGGAGCTCTTGGAACAGCACGCTCAGTCCCTGGATGAACTGGCCCTGGTCTGTCTTGTGTCGCTCCAGAAAGTCTTCCCTGTTCTCGAAGGCTAGAGGGAGAGGAATGTTTAGTTTTAATAAGTTTTTTTTTGGGTAAGTGTTTTACGGCGCTCGCAACTGCATAAGGTCATATGAGCGGGCGGGACACACCGAATTTTGCCCGAGTGGCAGCCGAAGCCTACTCTTGTCGATTTTAGACCAAGAAGTGATCTTTAACGTGTGCAACTTGGAAACGGGACCTCCGAGATTTTTCGCCGTAGTCCGAGAAGGCTAGGTGTAGATCTTTCCTACCAGAAGATCAGGGGTGTGGCAGAAAGACAGCAATGAGAAGGAGCCAAGGAGGAGGGGGCAAAGGAGGTGAGGACACAAAGTGGAGACGAAAGCAGACAACCGAACATTGCTAGAGAGTAGGAAAGAAGGTGAAAGGAGACAATTTAAGAGAAGAAACATTTTCGGCCACTACCCGGACTCGAACTCGAGACCTTTAAATGAGAGGTGAACACATTAACCTCTAGGCCACGAGAGCCCCTAGTAAGGTTTTACGGCGCTCGCAACTGCATAAGGAGGAGAGTAATATCAACTGTTACAAGTCGTGTCATACTCTCAGGAAGTCAGGCAGTTGCATTTTAACAAAGAAAGTGTTGGATTGGAATCCACAGGGTAAAAGATCAGGGAGAAGGCTGCGTGGAACCTGGAGAAGAATTACAAAAATTGATGTCCAGAAAAGTGGGAAGGCATATGATAACATCAAGAGGCTAGCCCAGGATAGAGAACAGTGGAAAGTGTTTATCCGTGGCCTATACCCTGGTGCAGGGTGAAAAATGCAATGATGATGATGACAAGTTGTATGGTTATTCCTTGCAATTGCTTTGTCGCACTAAGTTTAATTCTATGTAAACGTTACCATTTTCAGTTTTAGTAGAGGTTTTACGGCGCTCGCAACTGCATAAGGTCTTATGAGCGCCAAGGAGTGGATGTCAACAGAGAAGTCCTTACAGGGAATAAGACTTACTCTGCTCACCTCTCTAGCTTCAACAGCACAAGGTCTGCTTTGACTATCAAGGCACCCCGGAAATAGCAGGTCACAAGAGTGACAAACAAAAGAAGTAGAGGAAAATGACGATAGTAAGGATTAGGAAAGAAAAAGCAGCAGTTCCCTGTAGTAGTTCAGGCACAGTAATGAACATGACATTGTTAGATCAGTGCATTTACCATTCTACTGTGCACAAGAACGAGAAATGCCCCCCCCCTCCTTTTGGGAATGGCCTAAAGACACTACAGTCAGTGGCACTGCCCAGTGGGGGTGTTACCATTTTTAGCATGAAATACATGTAGGTAGTTTTCAAGATACAGTCCGAGGTTGAGTAAAAAGAAGAACATTGGCACAAAAACGGTCCTAGAGCGCTGAGAAGAAGCAAGATAGACAGAAACCAAAGAGGGAAAGAAGGGAAAAAGGAGGAGACCTACCAATGGCGCTCTTCAACCAACCACCAACTTACATCATTCGCCAAAACGTTCACAAAAAGAATAACGATTTGATACAATTAGGACTCGAAACTAGATCTACAGTTGCAGTGCAGGCAAGCAGGTGTATATGATGAATGAGGACAGCAAGACAAAACAACAGTGAAGCATCTCGTCAGTAAAATTGCCGACATCATCATCATCATCATCATCATCATCATCATCATCATCATCATCATCATTGCAACAAAAAAACCAACAACAACGCATTTCTGAAGCTACTGCACTCACCTTTGACTTCATAACACAAAAAACAAATGTTATTTTTCTCCGCACTGTGCCTTGCTGTGCACAAGAAAACAGTTCATGCACAGCTCAGAGCATGCTCGATCGTCTTTGTGTGTGTGTGTGTGTGTGTGTGTGTGTGTGTGTGTGTGTGTGTGTGTGTGTGTGTGTGTGTGTGTGTGTGTGTGTGTGGAG
>NW_004797520.1:107862-137315 GCF_000002075.1 Aplysia californica | reverse complement strand
TTCTGGCGCTGTGGCTTCATAAACGGTCAGCGATGCCGACAGCACGCAGGAACTCAACACTCGCCCGGGAGTCCTTAAAAAGGGATGTTGAGTCCCTCCCAATAGGTCAGAAATTCACCCTGTATGATACTGATACGCACGACCTACACAAAAATGGGATGATTCTTCACTGTTTTATTAACCCAATTTTCCAACTTTTGGTAGATTCTAAAGTTTGTCACAGATACTGAGGCTGTTGAAAGATCTTCTCTTTGGACAGAAAATTATCACGGTTGATGCCCGTACTCCCTAGGATTTCAGATTTATTTTTCTGCTATTCTCGTTTTTCCAACTCAAATCTAGATTCTAGATCTAGAATCTAGTATTCCCAAACTGATTAACGTCAAAACCGGAAATAATGGAGTAAGTCACATGTAGGACTGAGCTCGCAACTTGTCTATGGCCACGAGGTAGTGTTTGCTGTTCGAGGATAGATCTAGATTTCTAGATCTAGATACTTACCGTCTGTTACATTTAGATAATGAAATTCCTCGTTTGAAAAAAGCATTGTATGCTTCCCGTGAAGCTGAGGATGTTTCGAAGTGTTCTATGTTCTGCTGGGGTAATAATATAGTGTAAAAGCGCATAGAGCCTGCTGCTGAGCGGGGATATACGCTATACAAATGCTATCTTTTATTATTATTATTTAAAAAAAATTGTGAAGTGGTATGGGTTTAACGCCCCTATCAACACTATTAGGTTATTTAAGGGGCGGGACCTCCTAATTTAACGATAGGACCGAGCCAAGTGGGAAGTTCGTGTAAAGTGCCTTTCCCAAGGACACAACGTCGGACCGAGCTGGGGCTCGAACCCCCGAACCCGCAATCTCTCGATTACGAGTCCGGTAGCCTAACCACTGGACCACCGACGCCAGACTCCTCGTTGTGCCTACTGCAAGTGCAAGTTGTCTAAAGCTGTCTGGGGGCTCTCGTGGCCTAGAGGCTAAGGTGTTGGCCTCTCATTCAAAGGTCCCGGGTTCGAATCCGGGTAGCGACTGAAACATTTTCTTCTCTAAAATTGTCTTCTTTCACCTCCTGTCCTGCTCTCTAGCAATGTTCTGTAGTCTGCTTTCATTTCCACTTTCTGCCCCCACCCCCTCACCTCCTTTGCCCCCTCCTCTGGGCTCCTGACTCTTTCTGCAGCCTTTCTACTGCTACTCCTTGGTTCCTCCTTACTGCTGTCTTTCTGCCACACCCCTGATCTTCTGGTAGGAAAGATCTACAATTAGCCTTCTCGGACAAGGGCGAAAAATCTCGGAGGGCCCGTGTGCAAGTTGCACACGTAACAGATCCCTTGGTGGTCGAAAATCGATAAGAGTAGGCTTCGGCCGCCACCCGGGCAAAATTCAAAATTTCCTACCAACAGAAAAAAATATTAGGTGTGTCCCGCGCGCTCATATGACCTTATGCAGATGCGAGCGCCGTAAAACACTTTACAAAAACAAAAAACAAACATAAAGCTGTCTTATAAGTCACTAAGCTCGCAACATGTCTATGCTCACGTGGTGGTGTTTGCTGTTCGAGGATAAACCTAGACCTACATTTCAAGATACTTACCGTGGAACCGTTTTGGTACGGAAGACACACAAGATAAAAGTAGATTTAAACAATAATCTTCTAGATTGTTACATTTTGGCAAGGGCAGAGATAATGAAACTCCTCGTTGTGCCTAGGCCTACTGCAACTTGTCTAAAGCTGTCTATCTGCCCACAACTTCCGCTCAGTAGGCGCATGAGAAGATGGAGACTCCGTGCGTTCAGCGCTTGTGTCAACATCACGGGGTGCACAGGAAGGAGTGGACTGAATGGTGAAAAGCTCTGGGACGTGTGCAAAATACAGTCGAACCTGCCATGACGGCCACTTGTATGATACAGCTACCTGTACTAACGGCCACTTTCCCTTCCCCGCTCGCGTTTTTTTCTAGATCTATACAATATAATTGAACTGTGTAAAACGGCCACCTGTCCAATGCGGCCACGGCCCTTTTTTATTATCTACCCAAGGTCAAATGTACCTACCTCAGATGGCCAGGCGTGGTCATTCATTGCACGATGCTTTGTCAAAAATTTTGAATAGGCCCCCTCATGTTGTGGACGGGCTGTCATAATCCATTCAACTGTCGTTATTGTTAGTCCTTCCAATGACTGTTTACCCAAGTTGATCAATGGGTAGCCTAGGCCTAACCAAAACTTTTCAACTGCTGGTGAGGGAAGCGTGATCCGTCTCAACCTATAAGCCCCGCCCACAACTCATGCACAAATCGTGTGTGAGGTGACTGGTCACTGTTTTGTTTACCTCATCTGTAACAAAGTGACAATGGACGTTGACGTGAACTTGTGACAGAAGCGTCGCTCGTTCTCCAAGTGGTGGCGACCTGTGTGTTTGTTTTACCATGGCACTCGGTCTTCATCGTCTTACTTAATATATATTTCGTTTAGATTACCCTTCATTAAATCATCAACAAAAAGAAAGCTAGGACTAAAAACAACAATAACAATCCCCCCCCAACCCCCCCCCCCCAAACAAACACAAAAACAAACAACAAAAACAACCCAAACAAAAAGACCTTGTTACACTCCCCCACTTTTCAAAAGAAAACAAAAGCTCTTTTGAATTCGCCTTACAGCAGTCCTAAGTCTGAGATCGGCCCCAGTTTAGACCCCAGAAGGGAATGGTTTGTTTTGTTTTGTTTTGTTTTTTTGTCCCTTGTCCTGATTTTGGTTTCCTCCGAGGAACATCTAGAAATCTAATACTTTGTAATCAGGAGACAACAATGCTGTAGTGTCACTGTGGTTTGGTAGCGTGCTGAAACTAGGAATCAAAACCAGCCGCATAGCTGCACTTAACTTTTTTAAACCCTCAAACTTTTTTTAAACTCAGGATTTCGACCCACGGTGGTCGATGAGTTTGCGAGCGGTAATTTTCATAATAATCTGGTATTTGTTGGGTATCAAAATTCGTGTTTTTAAAAGATGAATCCTTTCTTTAGCAGATGAAACCGAAACTTTTTAAAAGAATGCATTTTTTTCTAACAAAAACCTCAATCGAAACAAAGACAGATCTATACGCTCATCTACCTTTCGGTCCGCCATTTTGAATTCCGTAAACTTTGCTGCTCACTGCTCAGCACAAATAAAATGATAGTTTCAGAATGCAGTTCTGGCGAAGAAGTTGCAAATGTTTCAAGAGAAGAGGAGCTTTGGGAGGATAAAGAACCCCCTGAGTCTAATGAAGATGAGAATCAAGCCCGTCAGCTGATGCTTATGTTGACGATCTTAGATTTTATGGTGTTTTTCCTTTTTTTTTTACTATCGTATCAAGTAGATCTAATCTCTTCTCCCTTTTTAGACATTGGAAGAGTAAGCAGCTATTCTTTGTCAGGGCTGGGAAATTCAAACCCCAGATTTAGAAGAACAAAAGAGGTCTAAAGAGTATAGATCTAATATAATCAACTTGCGTTTACAGAACTGATCAGGCAGTTGGCAAAGATAGATGATTACGCTGAAATTCCATACTGCTTCAAAGCCAAAAGTATTCATGGTTCACACAATCATATCAGGCATGGTCAAATCAAGTCAAAGAAAAAACTGTAAACTTTATTATAAAAACTAATCAATATTGAAAACCAGATCCCTGTGTACTGCTTGTGACACTCTCCTATGTTTGCGAGATGATAGAAACCGTCTTCTAGATTATCATAAGGTTTGGTAACTCGTATCCGATCCTCAGCAGTAGTCTGTAAATATTATTGTACTGGTCCTAGAGAGTTTTTTCCGCATAAAATTTTATCGGTCAGCTTAAAATTCACAAATACTGCTTGTACATTTTAGTCATTTCTAATTCAGCCTATATAGCAAAAACTGTTAGTTTTTTAATGTTGATTTACATGTGTATAAAGTAAAATAGATACTTTTCTCTTTTTTCTTCCTATCCGACACTCTTGTAGTCTTGTAGTATGTAATGCCATAAAAGGCATATCTCATTTATACATCGACAGGATCTATTGAAATTTGGATATATCTTGCAGAATTGAAAGCAATTTATGTATATAATAAAAGTATTGGCTTTCCTCTTGACACCTTTTTAGGTCTCTTTGTGTTCAAATCACGTAAAAATTTTTGCAAGAGTTTTGAGAATAATTTTCAACAGAAGTGGTCCAAAAGAAAAATATGAATACCTCTGCATGTCACTTTAGAACAAATTCCATTCTGGGTTGACTGATGTATACTATATTATTTTATCTTGTAAGGTTTTCCTGCCGGGTAGAGAGGCTTTTTATCGAGTATTTCTGTCTGTTTGAATGTCGTATCCTTTCCTGCTTGGCTTGGACCTGGCAGGTAGAGACAAGGTAGTGCACCTCCTAAATGATCTCAATTTTGTCGATTTAATTACAATGTTCAGTCAACATGAGATATAATTAAGTTTTTGCACTCAAAACGAACGAGTTTGATTACCTTCAAGGACTAATTTGTACCGAGAATGTCGCGATCTTCCTGTGTGAACATAGAATCCTGTACAGCCCGGGTTGGTCCTCACAGAAAGGACTGAAGCAGTCAGCCTCGTTAGTCATGTCAAAGATCGTACATAACAAGATGGTCCACTCAGCCAAAAAAGTGTCCGCCGGAAGTCCGCTCTTTGCTTCAGATGGCGCTGCAGTCTGTTTTGAAGCTCTCTTTCGTTTCTCCAGAAGAAGAATAGGAATAGCACCTCCTTGCGTGTTCATCAGCAGTTCGGGTTCGTTCAGTGCGGAGGTTTTTTTAATTAAAAAAAATGATCTCTCGCCTTTCATTCTAAAGTCAAATTAAACGAAGAAAGCAAGTTTTTTTTTGTCAGCGTAACCATTTTAAAAAAGCGTTCTTCCGAAATTTGAATTCTTATTTATTCAAAAACTTGTTAGTTTCACTTTGATTTTTTTAAACACAAGTAGGATAACTCTGTTCGCAAAGGGTGCGCATTTGCGAAGAGGGCGCCACCGAATTTTGAGGACACTTTTTTAATTGGCTCAAAGAGAGGAGTGGACCATCTTGTTATGTAGACTCTTTGGTCACGTGAACTGTGTCAATAGCGCGTCCAAAAAGTTGCGCACCGTAGTAAAAAATATGTCCCCCCCCCCCCCCCTCAGTCCACGCTCTCTTGACGAATTGAGACATGCAATCACAATTAAGTGTCACAACATCCATCCAGATACCACAAGGCAAGTGAAAAACAGCTTTTTGGTGCTCAATTTGAGCATCTGTACCAATACGTATGTTTCAGGATGGGATGCGCGAATTTTTGGACACCCTGCACAATGAATTAATGTTCTACCCTCAAAATAGACGGTTTTTGGATGTTAACAAACACGCGTGGGTTTATCTTGTGAAATGGTAACGTTTTATTCTGATCGAGAAATAAAGTTATCATTGTGACGTTTTTGTAAAACGTATACACTTACAACCGTTCTTTCTGACCAAGATAGCGTCTGTAGTCTAGTGCTTAAACTACCGGACTCGTATTTGTGAGATTGAGGGTTTCGGGGTACGAAACCAATCCCAGTCCGATGTTGTGTCCTTGGGACTTGCACTTTACACAGGTTTTTCCAAATGCCTCTGTCCTATCGGAGATGGCTGTTAAATTCGAAGGTCCTGCGTCTTAAATAATCTTACAGTATTGCGAGGGGCGATAAACCTATTCAATATATCTCGACCTCAGTGCTTTCGTGTCAAATCTCCATCTTTGATAAAAGTGAAAACTGTTCATAAAATAGAGTGAGTTGAAGAAGAAGAAGTCACATTTTCACTGTAAAAAAAGAGAGATGACAAGAAAGCACTGAGGTATCGGATATATATATATATATATATATATATATATATATATATATATATATATATATATATATATATATATATATATATATATATTCATGTACATGTATATATAAAATCTCGGACCAAGTGTCATTTACCTGAGATTCATAGACTACGCTGGGCCTGCAGTGTGTGTACTGATGAGTGGACATCCATAACATACCTTGAACGGTAACAGTAAACTTTATCCCTCCACTCAGAACCTACTCGATCTAGTGCACACACATCCAGGTTTTCCACATACAAAAAGGCCACGAATGAGACGCCGTAACGTGTTGCGCCAAAGACACTTTTTAATAAACTTTAATGAAGAAGCTTAAAAGTGTTGATACGGCGTTAAACCTATAACATTTCACCACATGTCACCACATTAAGAAAGAGGGCTCAACATTAACTTTTACACGTGAACTCTCTCAGGGGATTCAAGCCACCAACACAGACCCCCTCCACAACACTCAGACCACCTCCAACCCCCCCCCCCACCCCGTGAGAAAAAAGAGTAACTAAAGTTTCTCCAAACGGGAAGGCACTGTACAGTAACACAATTCGACGTACATGAACAAACCAACCACCTGAATCGAAGTATGAATATATTTCTTTCTTTTTTTTAAAGACCCTCAGTCAACACATCAAACAGAATTCACCTCATGCCATATCACAGACTTCTGGGTTGGGACAACACCACCATTTATTTTTTCACTGGATTCCATGTTATCATAATTTTATTACAGCAACCAAATCAATTCGCTGCGACTTATTAGTTTCTTTCCATGCCGGAGCATAACACTCAACTCACGTGATAGAATGTACTCACGGTTCTCAGACAACATTGAGAATAACACAACCAAGTACAGCATACGACTAGTTCCAGCACTGGTGTTCTCTATTACTTTGTAAGCATTATTTAATTGATACGAACGACCACCCTTACAGTAGAGCTTGAGAGAAAAATACAGGCCTCCAAAATTCACAGCTTAAGTAACTCTTGGGTATCTTCTATATTTAATTTTCATCCCAGATTTTGGCAAGGATTTTATGGTCCATATCTGGCGCTGTGATTCGTCTCCAGGTAGAAAGATCTCCACCAGAGAAGTCTTTGGCCTTTTACAGGGGGCACCAAACGTGTGGGGTATGAAAGCAGCTTACAAGACAAATCTTGCACAACAAAATGAAGCAGAGAAAAGAACAATACTCCGGTCGTATAAAACGTCATCAAATAATTTTGAAGAAAATTCTCCAAGGCAAGACATGAGGCACAAGGGTTAAGGGAGGACAACACAAAATGTGGCCCGACGACATCAAAGAATGGCATGGGCTATCTTTGACAATACGCGTGCATGAGAGCAGTCACGTGTCATTAAATTATGTCAAGTTATGAGCCAGGGCGGCACCCCATGGCTGTGAATACTATGTATATTGGAAGATACTTACTATTCCGGTGTGGCTGATTCTAGAAAACTTACGAATACTCAGTTACTAGCTGTAAGGTCGTATTTGCCTGTGTTGCGGATGTTCTCAACTGACAAAGTGTTCATGATACTTCTATTTTTCACAGAGTTTACTGTCACATTCTTATGGTATGGGAATATCGAGCCCTAGGTGAAAATTATCTGTTCTTCTCTATTTCACGACCATAAAGAAGTCCCCCAGACCATACAGCACAATAGTGACACCCCCCCCCGAGATGACATCCTTACAACAACGGAGATCACAAAGCTAACACACCACGGCCACATTACTCGACCAAGTGAACTTGGAAAGATTATTTCAGAAGGTGCAGTGAGTGGAGGAGAGAAGAAAAAAAAACGATGGACCACACGACCCCGACATCAGATGTTGTCTGAAACTTCATTTAGTCTTTTTTGAAAATAAAGTCTGCTTAAGGATACGTCGAAAATTTGTATTGAACTTATAGTACACAAAGATATTAACCGACATACTGACATTTTCACTGGTCAAACGGAGACAGTAGCAGGCCATCAATGTGTACTGGAACAAGCCTTCAAGCTGGAAACCGGGAATTAAGGCCGCACACGCGAAAATGATAATCCTAGGAGTATTGCAAACGACAAATATCAAACAGACGACGTAGACTTGTCTTAAGGCCTGAAGTTCTTTCCCGCCAAGGGACGCTGATTTCTGACCCGCGTCCTCCTCGATGCCCCGCGCGGTACTTTGAAGGCGAAACTGTGCCGACAGTTGAAGGCTACGCTTCATGATAAACACGCTAAACAGGACTATGACAAAAGTAGAGAATGTGACAAAAGATTGACCTATAATATCTTCGACATTGTTCCGGTCTTGAAACGAACTGGTCAGAACTAGCATCAGTTGGGTCCTGTTGTAAAAAGAACTGAACCGTTCTTTGATTTCCATACCCCCATAACGGAATCCGTGGATGATCGAGGCGAAGACTAGAAAAGAAAAGAGAACCCAGTAGGTTCGTTTCGTCGACAGAATAGTTTTAAATTTTAGTGGTTTGTAAACGCACAAACACCTGGCTATTGCCAAGAATGTCGTGGTGAGTACCGAGGGAGTGTAGAACCAGCTACGGAGCTGAGTGCACATGATAGTGACAACAAAAGGGTCCAGTCTATAGTAAATGCCATAATCTACGATGAGAATTCTTAACAGTATGGACAACAAATGCACGCTCCTTACAATCAAAGTACAGAGGTCATACACAGACTGGAAGCAAAACGAGACTGTGACACAATCTTTCAGGCCCATCCTGATGAAAGTGGCCAGGTTTAGGCAGTTGAAGATAACTCCAGAGGCTGCCAGGATCATCCAGGGACCTTGTGCGACCTGCAACAGAACGTGGTACTGTGCTGGCGTCATGACGCCAAACCTATAGGAGACACGTTCTCCTTCTTCGACCTCTGTCGTAGCGTTAAACATTGCAATCCCTATGAGCTGCATTGCGTACTATGCTTTCTTTTAAATGGCAAGAGTGGAAGAGTCTGTTTCACCTTGTTATATTGTTTTCATTCTTTGTCAGATAACGACTCCTGCGTTTTCCTTATGTGCAGTGACTCCTCCAAATTCTTGGTATGAGGCACAGCTTTGTGCACCGATCTCTGAAAAAGAACAGGTAAAAACTCGCTTTAAAGCAAACAAAAGGGTTTCTTTAACAGCAACAGTTATGTTCATGTATTTTTTACATGTTTCTGTTTAGATCTTGCAGGCTGAATCATTGTTTTACACTGTCTTATATTATTGATATTAGCTATTGTACAAAACAGTGCAGTAGTCATTTTTAACGGCGGTAGATTCCTCAGAAAGATGTACGACCCCCCCTCCCCCTTTTCCACCCCACCAATAAATGTACCTCCCATTCTCTCGCTCCTTGTACTTCAAGCTACTTTGACTTTAAGGTAGAGAGAGTCAGATACTCTCTAATTATCCCAACTTGAAGCTGAATTGATTTATACAGTCTTATAGATCACAGTTGGAACTGTTCGTCTTTCACGCTGTCTACCATTATCTGTCAATCTTTGGATCACCACAGCGAGCAGAAAAGTTTAAAATCGATATAACTGTGTAATTGTAGATGTTTAGTGTTCATATCGATACTATTTAGGTCTTCTAGAGGGAAGGCTGCTTCAGTCCTGCCGGACAGGGCCAAAACAAATTGAAAGATATTACAACATGCCCGAAAACAGACGGAAACACTTGTCAAAGTGAGAGATCATGCCTGAAGACAGACGGAAACAATTGGCAAAGTGAGAGATCATGTCTGAAGACAGACGGAAACACTTTTCAAAGTGAGAGATCATGCCTGAAGACAGACGGAAACACTTGTCAAAGTGAGAGATCATGTCTGAAGACAGACGGAAACACTTTTCAAAGTGAGAGATCATGCCTGAAGACAGACGGAAACACTTGTCAAAGTGAGAGATCATGTCTGAAGACAGACGGAAACACTTTTCAAAGTGAGAGATCATGCCTGAAGACAGACGGAAACAATTGGCAAAGTGAGAGATCATGTCTGAAGACAGACGGAAACACTTTTCAAAGTAAGAGATCATGCCTGAAGACAGACGGAAACGCTTGGCAAAAATAATTCCAAATAGGAATGGAACTCACGTCCTGTGCGAGCTACAGCGAAGAGACTAGCGGTTACACCAAATGTGTCGGAGTTAACCTTGAGGCCTAAAACATTTTATATAAAACTCAAACAACAAGATATGAACAAGTAACGCTAACGTATTGTGCGGCTGGAAGAGACATGCAGTTTGCTCTGACTTTGAAAGAGAGCTGCTTGAACTCTCACACTTTCTCATTAATTTTTCCAAACAGCCAAAGTGTTTCTCGAAAAGTCTCTAATTTTATTTTCTTAAATGTTCTATTTTGACTAAATCAAGAAGATAGACAATGAAATTCTTTAACATTTTGGCCTACCTTAGAAACAGTATTTTACTTGTTCGTTCAGAGTTCTCTCTTGACTTTAGGAGCATATTCTTTTAAACGAACCTCTGGGTATTTTATCTGATCAATAAATGCTCAGTAATTGACCCCCCTAATGTAACGAATGAAAATTTATATGATTCAATTTGGAATAAGTATTGACTCCATCTATCTCAATACCCTTTCTCTAAACTGTCTTATCCTCTAACGAGTCGTTTGTTATAGAATTTTCAAAGGTCGTGTGCAAACTTCCATTCTGACAATTATCGCGAAGTTTCTCAAACAAATTGGCGTATCGAACGCACTGCGGAGGGGTTTCATAATAACACGTCAATAAAAAATTGTTAGCTCTGGGCCAGATTACAGATCCGACAGCGGCAATAGCCAGGGGAGTTCTACCCCGGGAAATTACGACGAGACGTTGAGTTGATGGGATCAGTTGTAACCACAACAGCATTGTTTCACTAACAAGGTTTTCGTATCAATTATAACATATTTTCTCACCAATTAGAATTTAAAAACACGAAGATGGAACATGAATACGATTGATATTTGATTTTTGTCGTCTTTGTGTATTTCGAAAATATTACAAGGTCGGCAGTTAATGATAGCTGGATCTATAGCCCCTTATACATTCTGACAACATCTTATTTGTTCAACGATGGATTACTTTTAAATAAGCAAACCCTTCGTCACTCTTAGCTTTCTTTGTTTTTCCAAACTATGGTACTTGTTTTTCTAGGACAATGTAGACAGAGATGAGTGTTGAAGCTCCAATAACATCTCAACAGCTCGTTTTACATGCGCCATACTAACTTTGACTGGTTCAGACGCAGAGCGATCTTAGGGTAGGTGAGATCTAACACATAGCCTTCTCGGATAAGGGCGAAAAAATCTCGAGTACGTAGTTGCGATCGCTCATACGGCGAGCCCATTACCCATGAAAACAAACACGTTCGTTTTCATGGTGACCGAGTCGTTCGATCAGCCCGACCCGCCGACCCCATCCGTAATGGGCACCCCGTATAAAGATTGCTTGGTGGCCCCAAAAAGGATAAGAGTAGATTTCGGCCGTCTAGCGGGCAAACATTCAAAATTAATTACTACCCAAATGACCCATGTCGTAAAACACCCCCCCAAAAAAAGAAAAAAAAAGAAAAAAAGACGCGGAGCAACTATTTCAAAGATGTCTCAGGGAACATGTTCCTACATACAATAAATGTTTTTCTGATAACATAATCTTCATTACCGTTGTGTTTCTGTTACTTCACCAAGAGGGTGCGGTGGCGGAGAGGTTAGTGCTCTCGTCTCCGAAACGGAAAGTACGGGTTCGATATTGGCCCCCTCCTGTCCACCCAGCAGGTAATGGGTACCTGATTTCGAGTTGGGGAAGTAAAGGCGGCGTGGAAAGGAACTGGCCACCCTACCACAATATGCCGAAAGCCCAGGAAGTTGTCTCACTAACAAGGCAATCCCCAATGTCTGATCGGATGCTGGAACAACTTTACTTTAGTGCAGGACCTCACCCGTACTTCTGACTTCCAATTGAATCTAAGAGGCGGGACCTCATAATGTTTTGTTATATCTGATGGGACGAAGCAAAATGGGTGGAAAGCCTTAAGAACCCACACAAAACAACCAAAGCTCACCAAGCAATGCCTTGTTTGGTTTATGCCACCCCTCCCCTCCACCAATAAAAACAATTAAAAAACCCCCTCACCAAGTCAGAAACTTGGCAGGGACAACTGTGGGAAAATCTTTCACTTTAAACAACTCAACAGAAGTCACCCAGCTATGAGCAGTGGGTGTTGCTGATCAGGTGGGCACAACCACTCGCACCCCCTCCCTCCCCCGTCCTTCCACACACACCCGCTATACTACTACTACTACTACTACTACTACTACTACTACTACTACTACTACTACTACTACTACTACTACTACTACTACTACTACTACTACTACTAATGGATTGCATTTACATAGCGCATATCCACTTATGCAATGCTCTATACGCTTACCATGAAACATATTATGGATTTACAAATCAATTTTATAGGCACATAGTATTACATACGCGTGCTCACACATACTCATGCACGCACGCACTCACACACACATACACACATACGTACATTCATACGCACGTACAAACTCACGACGATCTACAAATTGGATGGATTCTGTCTAATCGAAATATGATGAAAATAGAAATGTTTTTAGTTTTTTCTTTAATTTTTTTTAGATTTTCTGCTTATCTGATAGTTTTTGGAAGTCTATTCTAAACGAGATGGGCAAAATATGAAAAAGAGCGTTGGCCATATGATTTGTAATTTATTGTAGGTTTAACAAGGGTTGTTTTGTCACTTCATGATCTGAGCGTTCTAGGTGGTAAACGTTTGATTTTTGCAAGTGTGTGACGAAATCGTTGTGGATTTGGGGTGTGACGATATGACTGGGAAGTCTTTACTGCACGGGTGTGACGAAATGAGTGGTATTCTTCAAACCTAGTCGCTCCTAGGTCCAGCAGGAAACCAACTGAGCTAAAAGATCGTCCAAATTTATCAAAACTTTCCTCTGTTTCCCCAGGCCTGTATCTCCATCAGAGTGACTCTAGACTGAAGGCAGGCAGCTCAGGGCCGAAGACCGGGAGAAACATGTAGCTTTTGTCAAAGAGCGGAACAGAGGAATGTGTGGCCAGCAATGTCCTGCCGTGTCTGGGTCAGATCGGACATTTGAGGAGAAGGAGGAGGAAGAAGAAGAAGAAGAAGAAGAAGAAGAAGAAGAAGAAGAAGAAGAAGAAGACGTCCCGTTGCAACTCCACAAGGATGGTAGCTGGCGAAGAGTTATTTTCTTTATTGTTTACCGTTTTTTTCTTGTTACTTTTATTCAACATTTATTTTCTAGCTACGAGTCGGGTTACCTTGTCTGTGTACCACAGAAAGGGGAATGGAGCTGAAGACTCGTGAGTGACGTAATGAGACGATAGTGTCACCCCTTGTTCATTGCTTGTGCGCCCAGTAGATAATAAATAGCAAGCAAAAGGAAACGTCTAGATGAATGGCTAGAGACTCACTAATATTATGTCTATAATTTCATCTTGAGTATCGTTCTGTTTGTGAGCTGTTATTTGGGAAGTAGATCTACATTGCGTGAACTGTAACATGACAGTGTACTTACTGGGAACGTGAAGAGAGAAATAATTGATACGGTGTCCATTGTGTGAGAAAAGTATGTGATTCTTGGTGTTTGGCGCCGCCAACGTCACAATTTAAATCGTTTTGGACGAGGTCTGTTCTGACCCTCCCTATCAGAGCCAACCTTGGCAGAGAGAGAGATAAAACATCCCAGCATCCCTGCCTCCCCGTGGGTTCCACCAAAGATTCTACATAACAAGAGGGGCCACTTCTCTCTTTGAGCCAATTAAAAAAGTGTCCTCAAAATTCGGCGGCGCCCTCTTCGCAAAAGCGCACCTTTTGCGAACAGAGTTACCCTACATGAGTTTAAAAAATCAAAGATTTTAAATAAATTTCGGAAGAACACTTTTTTAAAACGGTTACGCTGACAAAAAACCTCTTCCGGAGGAAAGGGTGATTGTTTTCTTCGTTTAATTTGACTTTAGAATGAAAGGCGAGAGGTAATTAAAATGAAGAAAAACCTAAAACTCCGCACTGAACGAACCCGAACTGCTGATGAACAGCAGTCGATCTGCGCACGCAAGGAGGTGCTATTCCTATTCTTCTTCTGGAAAAACGAAAGAGATCTTCAAAACAGACTGCAGCGCCATCTGAAGCAAAGAGCGAACGTCCGGCGGACACTTTTTTGGCTGAGTGGCCCATCTTGTTATGTACTATCTTTGGTTCCACTGCAGCGACTGTCTTGTGATGTTTCCGCTGGGCTTTCTGAAGGTGTGTCCCAACCATCGATTTTGATGTAATTGACATCAAAGTTGATACTTCCCTTTATTGTGACTGAGATAAAAGTTGAATGTTAGTGCGGCCCTTTGATGTGACTGAGATAAAAGTTGAATGTTAGTGCGGCCCTTTGATGTGACTGAGATAAAAATTGAGTGTTATTGCGGCCCTTTGATGTGACTGAGATAAAAGTTGAAAGTTATTGCGGCCCTTTGATGTGACTGAGATAAAAGTTGAATGTTAGTGCGGCCCTTTGATGTGACTGAGATAAAAGTTGAATGTTAGTGCGGCCCTTTGATGTGACTGAGATAAAAGTTGAGTGTTATTGCGGCCCTTTGATGTGACTGAGATAAAAGTTGAAAGTTAGTGCGGCCCTTTAATGTAGCTGACTGGTCTGTGAGACCACCTCAGTTGACAGAACGGTTCAACCAGACCTGAAATGTCTCTCTCGCCACGTGATTGAAGAGGAAGATAGGAAGGCAGAGGCCAGGACTGCTCGGGAGAGGATGATGGTTTTGGGGAATGTTAAATTGCAAATAAGAACAGAAGAACGTTCAACTAGATTTGCACAGGCACAACCAGTAGAAAGGCCTTCAGCGACATTTTGGAGAGAGCAACGGAGCATCAATGGACATGTCCGGAATGCAGGGATGTTGCTTCCTGAAACAATGAACAATGTACCTGAAAGTTGAGTGTAAGTGCGGCCCTTTGATGTGGCTGAGCTGTGTGGAGGACGTGCTGTCAGTAGTGTCAGGTCTCTGCACCCAGGTGTCTACTGAGCTCTACACCATGGGCACCAGCCCCTGTGTTGTCATTAATTAATTATCATTCTATTCAGGAGAAGGGATGAAGGCTGCAGACGTACAGCTGCTGCTTTATCTCTACGCTTTTCTTTCTTCTCCCATGATGTGAATGTTTTGTACTCTCCCGTGTCCAGAATTAAGTAAAGTCCTATACAATAATATATGTGAGGCAGCGTGGTGGAAACAGGCTCTCGTCAATTTTTGGGCATATTGAGTTATTGGTATCATCTTAAAGCTTGATCATTTTTCTTGCTTTCATTGAAAAAAACTACCCATCCATCTTCGATTGAAGTGGAGATATTTTGGATTGAAAGAGGTGGGGGTCACCTGGTTTAAGAGGTAAAATTAGCGAGAAAATGGCCGCCAAAGCTTGGTAAATTCCAAAGCTGCAGAGTCCATGGAAACTGTAAATTTATATTTTTGTGCATTTAATCAACGTTTTCGGTGAAATCCTCAAAGGAATGTGTTTGTAAATGGACATAAAAGGTGTTGAGCCAAAAAACAAAAACTTGATAAAAATGGTTAAGCAGGGAGAACACTGCTGTTTTCTTCGATTTCATTATTTTGACGAGAGCCTGATTCCACCACGCCGCCTCACATATTTTATAGCAGTTCAATGTGAAGGGATCATGATCTTGCTTGATTAAAGAGATTTAAGGGACCCATCTCAAAACAATCTGGAGTTGTTGATGGATCTACGTGTGCAAAATAATATATGTTTTACGGAAGCATGCCAATTTGTCACAGGCCTCGACTGTGCCCTGCATGATGGAAGTTATCACTGGCACTTTCAAAAAGAGTAAATGAATGATTGATTGCATGAATTGGATTTCATTTTTCTATTGTTTTTAACGAAAAAACATTCATTGTTGAAATTTTAGAGAGTAATTTGCTTTGATTTGCATACAATAAGGAAGAAATATTGAACAACACAAGCTGAATTGACATTTTAGAGGGACTATCTTTACACCACCAATTTGAAGGTGGGGAATAAATAAAAACTAAAGTTACAAATAAGTGTTAAAGTGCTGTAATTATGAATGTCATTGATACTCAAATACTTAAATGAAATTGTGGCAAACGGCCTGTGACAAACTGGGCAGCCCCATGTTTTACTCCCCTACTGGCACCGTTGGATCGTTAAGGAGGCGGAGCCAACCCGAATAGAACAGGATAGACCACGCCTTGCTGCTGTCTTTCAGCCACACCCCTGACCTTCTGGTAGGAAAGATCTACACATAGAGCGATAGAGTGCGGTGAATGTGCATGTGACTGTTCGTGTGTGTCACTTTCAGTGTGCGTGAGTTTTTTTTCTTGTGATGATAATTGTAATCTACACAATATGGGAACCTAAGGGGAAAATGGCGATAGTGATATGCAAATTTAATATTGAGGAATTCTGGTTTTCCTTCCGCTGTCCATATTACGGTCTATTGTAGCCTTTCCCAGGCACGACTGATTGAAATATTGTTAAGTCACTAAGACTTGACTACAGCTGTTTCGCACAACAAAGGTGTAGATAGACCAAAAAAAATAGAACAAAATCGATCTAAAATGGGAAGGACTTCCGTAACAAGCGACCACCCGACAAACACAATATAAAAGAGACCTAACACTAACCGTGGCTCAACCCCTAACCCTTACCCTTACCCCAAACCCTAACCCTAACCTTAACCCTCTATTCTACTTTGTTTTATAGCTGTCACTCGTTATGGAATTCGTCCCCTAAAAATTAAATGATCTGGATCAGAATTCTACCGAGCCAACTCTACTAAGGAGCATGCTATGAAAAACAGACAGAAAACGAGCATGAACACGAAAAGACAGAGTGAATTAAAAGAAACATTCTTTATTCCTGTTTTAATTAAGAAAACTAGAACATCTAACATTCCAGGATACAACGATGGTTGTGGTGGACTTTCCCCCCAAAGTAGGAGATCAACCGATAGACAACATAGGCCAATCATAAATAGCATTTTCGCAGGGCATTTACGTTTTCAGAACAAATATGCTCAACGCGCATTACATTTAAAACGATATCACATCTTAAACATTAATTGACATGTGTGTACGTAAAACACAGTATAATGCATAAAAATATGTACGTGTATATATACAAATGTATATGAGAAACAGACGTTCACCCAGGGAGCCTGGCAATGCATTCACAAAAAAATATAGACTACAATAAAAATTCACGAACGGTCAATATAAAATTGAAACTAGCTAGATACATTCACAGACACCATTGCTGCATCGAAAGACAGATGGAAGTGGAGGTCCATGATCGCCCACGCCAGTCGGCAAGGCACCGGATGATGATGATGAGATACATTCATTAAAAACACTCGTTCTATATAAATAGAAAATCATTTCCGTTCTGTCTGTCTGTCTGTCTGTCTGTCTGTCTGTCTGTCTGTCTGTCTGTCTGTCTGTCTGTCTGTCTGTCTGTCTGTCTGTCTGTCTGTCTGTCTGTCTCTCTGTCTGTCTGTCTCTCTGTCTGTCTCTCTCTCTCTATCTCTCTCTCTCTCTCTCTCTCTCTCTCTCTCTCTCTCTCTCTCTCTCTCTCTCTCGCTCTCATTCTCATACGCAATTTCTTCAGTCTCACGGTTGGACACACACACACACGTACAACAGTTCATCATTATGGCAGGTATGGACTTATGAATAAAAAGGGTTCAACTGTTCTTTGAAAATGTGAATAGTAGGGACACATTTTTATTTTATATGTGAGCTCTTTCCAGACCTGGGATCCCCCCCCCCCCAAAAAAAAGGAGCGCTCAAAGTATGTTTTGTAATTTTGCTTAAGGGGTTTTAAGAATTAAATTGTCGGTGGCTGATCTAAGGGTTCTGGGTGGAAGAAGATATAATTCCACTAATTGTTTTCTATAAATAGGTGCAGGGAAGTGATTGTTGCAGAAACCCGAAGTTTCTGGAATATATGACTTAAGGGTGATCCAAACAGTTATCCAAACTACTGTTCATCAAACTTAGTTCTGTTAGCTTAGTTTTAGTAAGTGTTTTACGAAGATTAGAGGTGACAAGAGAGTAACAAACACAACAAAGGAGGAGAGATAAGGACGATAGATGTTTGATAGGAAAGAAAGAACAAATCCCACCCGAGCACCCGCCAACCACTGACTTAGTTCTTTGATCTCAATAGATTCACGTTCATGGTGTTCCCACGAGGGTAAAATGCTTATCTTTTTGCGATCCGATCCGTTGCAAGCTTTGCAGTGTCAAAAGGAATTATAACATCTGGCTATAATTTTACTCTATTTATATTTCCTAGAAAAGAAACATAAACACACATCTACAAAAGTGAGGCATCTTGGTGAACTCAGGCGCTCGGCAAAATAATGAAATTCGAGAAATCGGCATTTTCCGGTCAGTTTGGGCATTTTATTTCAATTTTTTGTTTTTCGGCTCAACCCCTTGTACGCATCTAAAAACACTTTTATGTGAGGATTTATGGAACAACGTTGATTAAAGACACCAAAAAAGTGTAAATTTGCACTTTCCAAGGACTCTTAAATTTTAGCGGCCATTTTCTCGCTCATTTCACCTCTGAAACCAGGCACTCTGAGCTCCTTCAATCACAAATAACTCGACTTCTAATTAACACAGATGGATATTTTTTTTCACCTAAAGGAAGGCCAATGAATAGGCTTTAAGATGATATCAATAACCCCATATGCCGAAAAAATTGACAAGTGCCTGACTCCACCGCGTCATGACACAAATATCTACAAACATCTACAAATATCTACATAATATCTACAAACATCTACAAATATCTACATAATATCTACAAACATCTACATATATCTACAAACATCTACATATGTCTATAAACATCTACATATATCTACATAATATCTACAAAACATCTACAAATATCTACAAACATCTACATATATCTACATAATATCTACAAACATTTACACATATCTACAAACATCTACAAATATCTACATAATATCTACAAACGTCTGCAAACATCTATAAACGTGAACACTTCCACAGCTATGTCCCATTTTAGGTACCATCAGTGTATGAGTTCTACACCAGACTTGCTACTGTTCTTGAGCTACGATAGGTCAACTCGTTATGTATCAAGATATAATAGGGGGCAACTGCCGTATCTCGCTGCTTGCAATCCGAATTTTATTTTCTTTTGCAGTTCTTTCTGAGGATTATATTGCTTACATCACGCTTTGTCAAACCCTATTCCTATATTTAGTCTTTTTGTAAAAATAATATCTTCAATAACCTGCGAAAGTTCGTATTGAACTTGTAATACACAAATACATTTGCACACGTACTGGCAATCTCACAAGTAAAACGGAAATAGAAGCACATTATCAATGCATTATGGTACAAGCCTTGCATTTGGAAACCGGGAATAAATGTTGCACAAACACCAATGATAATCTTAGGCGTATTGCAAACGACAAATATCAAACAGACGACGTAGACTTGTCTTAACGCCTGAAGTTCTTTCCCGCCAAAAGACGCCGATTTCTGACGAGGGTGCTCATAGGTGCGCCGCGCGGTACTTTGAAGGCGAAACTGTGCCGACAGTTGAAGGCTACGCTTCATGATAAAGACGCTAAACAGGACTATGCCAAAAGTAATTAACGTTATAAAACTGTGTCCTAAGATGTGTTCTACATCTTTCTGTTTGTGATAAGCACTTGTAAGGGTCACCATGATCTGGGTCCTGTTGTAAACAGAACTATACCGATCTTTAATTTCCACACCCTCAAACACAAACCCGTGAATCACTGAAGCAATTCCTGGAAAAGACAAGAGGACCCAAAAAGTTCGTTTGGTTGTGACAATAGATTTAAATCTCAATGGCTTGTAAACACACAAGCACATTGAAATTGCCAAGAATGTCGTAGTCAACACCGAAGGAGTGTAAAACCAGTTACGAAGATGTCCGCACAAAAAAGCGACAGCAGAAGGATCCAACTTAAAGTAAATGCCATAATCAATAACAAGGATTCTTAAAAGTACTGAGATCACATGAACAGCCCCTACCAGCAATGTACAGAGGTCATACACAGACTGGAAGCAAAACGAGACTGTGGCACAATCTTTCAAGCCCATCCTTACGAAGGTGACCAGGTTCAGGACATTGAAGATGACACCAGACGTTGTCATGACCATCCAGGGACCAAGTGCGACCCGTTGCACCAACCGGTACTTTGCTAATGTCGTGACTTCAAAGCCAGAGGAACTCCCTATCCAGTCGACGGTATCCGTTGTATTATTCATTTCGACCCTTTAGGCAACTCTCGTTTTTTTCCTCAACCACAGATTGGGAGAGGTTTGTGCTGCACCTATTATGTCCTTTCCATTCTCCGATTCTCCGACCGATGGAAGTTTTTTCAAAGATCGTATATAACAAGATAGTTCATTCCGTCAAAGAAGTGTCCGCAGAAGTCCGTGCATTGGTTCTGATGGCGCTGCAGTCTTTGTTTTGAAGCTCTCTTTTGTTTCTCAAGAAGAAGAATAGGAATAGCACAGTTCATTAGTTTCACTTTTATTGTTTTTCACACAAGTAGGGTAACCCTATTCGCCAAGTCCGCACTTTTTCGAAGAGGACGCCACCGCATTTTGAGGACACTTTTTTAATTGGCTCAAAGAGAGGAGTGCACTATCTTGCTATACACGATCTTTGGTTTTTTAACTTAGTATGTCTCCCAAATCTTGGTTCGGTATTCAGTTTGTACACACACAGAGTTGAAGACGGGTTTCCAATAATGTATTAGGCCAACATACCCTGTTGATAAACATGGACGTAGGAAAAGACTTTGTGTCCCAACAGCAAATCCAAATCTGTAATCCACAGGCGTCGATGTGTTTTGATTTAGTTGGATGTTGTTTTTTTTTTACATCGTGTAATATCATCGGCGTGAACTGTGGTCAAAATTTGGCTCTGTCATGTACAACTCAATGAGATTATATAGTCATTAAAGGGTTTTTCAAATTCTAAAACAGGTCGCTTATTCACACTTCTCTTGAAGTTCAAACCGCTCTTCGCCCTTACAATATGGAATACAGGCTAACAGCCAAAGCTAGAGGATATTTACAATGTTTGTCTTTACTTGTGAATCTTTGGATCATCCCCACCACTCTATACGAACCTATTCTACAGCCGTTGCAATGTGTAATGACGGTGGCAAAGAATATAGAAACACTTTGTGTCTCTTCTTTGTGTCATTGACTTGCCGAGTAGAATCCAACAAACATAATAATTTGAAGGAAAGACAGAGCAAAGCGCAGATTCCCACCATCTCCTCTGGCTGTCATTGTAACAGTCACCTTCCCTGTCCTAGAAATCTCCGGTAATTCGGGTAAAACGCCAGAGTACTTTCTCTCTCTACTTCTGTGTACTTTACAGAAAGATTGCCAAAGTTCGGGATTGGTAAGAGTTGGACAAACAACGACTGACAGAAGCAATTGATCTTTGTCAGGAGGAATGCTGAAGTTTTCGTGCCAAACTGAGGTTCTACTAAAAACAACATCCACCGTCTGTCCATAAAGCAACTAGCTGGACCCCCTTTCGATGAAAGGAATGATCGGTGCATTAACATCAACTGAAAGTCATAGGCCTACTATATTTGCACTTTACTGGAAGGGAGCAATACATCTTGAGACAAAAGTGACACATGTGTATCCAAGTTGCCAAATATATAATAGGTGTATAAATTGATTCTCTATTCCGCTTTCGTGGTTGTATACTCCAGAATTTCAAAAGTGTGGAAACAGCGCGCACGGCTAGTGAACGGAAACCTCTTTTGTTTACAATGGCGTCTTAGAAGACGGACTTTTCCAAGATTAGATCTAAACGAAACTAATGAAAAACTGAAAATTAAACTACAGTGACTTCAGGCTCCTCAATGAAACTGTGGACCCTTTAAATGATTCCGAACCACCATTAATTAGGTCAAATTCGAAAGTTAAGTGGTTCCGAAGTTTTTGGTGGCCGAAGTGACAGACTTTCCCAAACATAATATGTATAGATAACAAAGCTATGTTTGGGAAAACCCCGAAGAACCTCTAAGAGTGCACACTGAGTGAGCCTGTCTTCGCTCCTAGGATCCTGCAAAAAAAACAAACGAGTTGTCGCTGGAACGGCGACATACGGGGTGGCAAAACGTTTATACCCGTCATGTGCTCGTTCCTGCGTTGTTGAAATACCTGGGAACATGGCAGTCGAGATTTTGTCGATTTTGTGTTGTTTAGAGAAGAGAGGTTATTATTATCATTATTATTATTATTATTATTATTATTATTATTATTATTATTATTATTATTATTATTATTATTATCATTATCATTATTATTATTATTATTATTATTATTATTATTATTATTATTATTATTATTATTATTATTATTGTTGCTGCTTGTTGTTGTTGTTGTTGTTGTTGTTAGATTACAGTTCAAGCTAATGCGGGGCTCACACTACTTTTCAAACGCTAAAAAGTTCCCCCTTCTGACTGCGTTTTGGTCCATGTTTCCTCATCTCTCACAAACTTAGCAAACGTGAGGGCCCATCGTCACACCATCGTCACACCATCGTCACACCATCGTCACACCATCGTCACACCATCGTCACACCATCTCGGGAAAAACAGGTTCAGTTTGTGTGCTCTGATTTCGAACAAAACTGTTTCGTAAAGAGTTGACACTTCTCTTGAAAGTTTCGTAACTACAAACGTGAGTCGTGACAGGTCTGTTATTTTCTGAAGAGTTCTATTTAGTTTTAGTTTTAGTAAGAGTTTTACGGCACTCGTAACACAATTAGGTCAAATAAGTGCGGAAGATTAGAGGTGTTACAAAATGAATAAAAAACATAAAAAAGAAGGGGGAGAGATTAAAAGACGATAGTTGTTTGATAGGAAAGGAGGAGCAAACCACACCAGAGCACCCGCCAACAACCCACCTGAAGCGTTCACGAACACAAAGCCAAGTGGACAAAAGGGCTTCTCAGTCACGACACCAGGACGAGGCTGGAGGGGTGGGCGTGGACACGGTTGTTTGACTTGTTCTTTCGTTTTCTCTACGTCATTATAAGGCGTTTTAAAAAAATGTACGTGGTTGGAATCTGTTCTAGCTTTTATTTCGATGGCCCTTCATCTTGTACCAATTCAACGTACAAATTTTCACCGTACGCACGGTCACTATGGCAACGCGAGTAAATAAATTCTATGACAATGCAATTCCCAGTACCACACTAACATAACAGGTTTTCATGATATTTTTAATGTTAATATTTAGACGTCCCTACAGGTTTTTTTCGCCATTCTAGATCCCCAAGGCTGTATTACTATTTAAACAGATGGTGAATGTTTTTAGATATAGCATCAGTTTGTCACAGGAGTTTCCACATTATTCTTTGTAAAAAGTGATCTATTCAGTGTTCGCTCAATTCTCACCAAACTCGCATTTTGAACTGTCAAGTCTTGGAATCTTTCAACGAAGCACCGACAAAAAAGACGATGCGTTCCCGGGTTTCGCCTGAGCCGAGGAGGAATTCTGGAAACAGGGTCATGACTGTTACAATGACTTCCAGAAGAGAGGGTGGAAATTAGCGCTTCGCTCTGTCTTCAAATTATACGTTCGTTGGATTCTTCTTGACAAGTTAAAGACACAAAAAAGAGACTCAACAATGTTTCTATATTCTTTTCCACCGTCAGTTCATATTTCAACATTGACAGAACTGATCAGTAATGGCTCTCATATATCTCGCTGTTAGTGTTTTGTATAAGGTTGTGTTAGAACTCGAAGGTGCCTATTTCTGCGGTTAGTGGCGATCCGAACCCTCACAAATAAAGACAGACATTGCGAATATCCTCTAGGTTTGATTATAAGTCTATATTCCATATGTTAATACAAAATGACGCTTGGATTTAAAAAGGACTGTAAATGAGTTTGTTTTAGTAGAGGGTTTTACGGCGCTCGCAACTGCATAAGGTCATATGAGCGCCAGAAGTTAGAGGTGTTACAAGAGAGTAACAAACATAAAAAAGAAGAAGGGGAGATAAGGACGATAGATGTTTGATAGGAGAGAAGAAGCAAACCACACCAGAGCACCCGCCAACCACCCACTGTGAATGAGTGACCCGTTTTGAAATTTGTAAACCCCTATAAGGACTATATCTTGTTGAGATGTACATGACACAGGCGACTTTTTACCAAAGTTTACGCCGATAATATTACACGATTTAAAAACAGAACAAAACATCCAACTAAATCAAAACACATCAACGCCTGTGGATTACAGATTTGGATTTGCTGTTGAGACACAAAGTCTTTTCCTACGTCCATGTTTATCAACAGGGTATGTTGGCCTAATACATTATTGGAAACCCGTCTTCAACGCTGTGTGTGTACAAACTGAATATCGAACCAAGATTTGGGAGACATAGTAAGTCAAAAAACACCAAAGATCGTTTATAACAATATTATGATAGTTCACTCCTTTCTTTCAGCCAAGTAAAAAAGTTTCCTCAAACTTCGGTGGAGCCCTCTTCGGAAAAGTGCGGACTTTGCGGCCAGAGTTACCCTTGACCTACTTGTGTGAACAGAGTTACCCATGACCTACTTGTGGGAATAGAGTTACCCTAGACCTACTTGTGGGAATAGAGTTACCCTACTTGTGGGAATAGAGTTACCCTAGACCTACTTGTGTGAATAGAGTTACCCTAGACCTACTTGTGGGAATAGAGTTACCCTACTTGTGGGAATAGAGTTACCCTAGACCTACTTGTGGGAATAGAGTTACCCTACTTGTGGGAATAGAGTTACCCTAGACCTACTTGTGGGAATAGAGTTACCCTACTTGTGGGAATAGAGTTACCCTAGACCTACTTGTGTGAACAGAGTTACCCTTGACCTACTTGTGGGAATAGAGTTACCCTACTTGTGGGAATAGAGTTACCCTAGACCTACTTGTGTGAACAGAGTTACCCTAGACCTACTTGTGTGAATAGGGTTACCCTACTTGTGTGAATAGAGTTACCCTAGACCTACTTGTGTGAACAGAGTTACCCTAGACCTACTTGTGTGAATAGGGTTACCCTACTTGTGTGAATAGAGTTACCCTAGACCTACTTGTGTGAACAGAGTTACCCTAGACCTACTTGTGTGAACAGAGTTACCCTACTTGTGTGAATAGAGTTACCCCAATTGTGTGAATAGGGTTACCCTACTTGTGTGAATAGAGTTACCCCACTTGTGTGATTAGGGTTACCCTACTTGTGTTAATAGGGTTACCCTACTTGTGTGAACAGAGTTACCCTACTTGTGTGAAAAGAGTTACCCTACTTGTGTGAAAAACAATAAAAGCGAAACTCACAAATTGTGCTATTCCTATTCTTCTTCTTGAGAAACGAAAGAGAGCTTTAAAAAAGACTGCAGCGCCATCTGAACCAATGCGGGTCTTCTGCGGACACCTCTTTGACTGAATGAACTATCTTGTTATATACGATCTTTGAAAAAACTTCCATCGGTCGGAGAATCGGAGAATGGAAAGGACATAATAGGTGCAGCACAAACCCCTCCCAATCTGTGGTTGAGGAAAAAAACGAGAGTCGCCTAAAGGGTTGAAATGAATAATACAACGGATACCGTCGACTGGATAGGGAGTTCCTCTGGCTTTGAAGTCACGACATTAGCAAAGTACCGGTTGGTGCAACGGGTCGCACTTGGTCCCTGGATGGTCATGACAACGTCTGGTGTCATCTTCAATGTCCTGAACCTGGTCACCTTCATAAGGATGGGCTTGAAAGATTGTGCCACAGTCTCGTTTTGCTTCCAGTCTGTGTATGATCTCTGTACATTGCTGGTAGTGGCTGCTCATTTGATCTCAATACTTTTAAGAATCCTTGAGATACATTATGACGTGTACTTCAGGATGGATCCTTTTATTGTCTCTTTTGTTTGTGCTCAACTTCGTAACTGTTTTTACACTCCTTCGGTATTGACTACGACATTCTTGGCTATTTCAAGGTGCTTGTGTGTTTACAAGCCATTAAGATTTAAATCTATTGTCACAACCAAACGAACTTTTTGGGTCCTCTTGTCTTTTCCAGGAATTGCTTCAGTGATTCATGGGTTTGTGTTTGAGGGTGTGGAAATTAAAGATCGGTATAGTTCTGTTTACAACAGGACCCAGATCATGATAACAATAACAAGTGCCTATCTAGAACTAGCGTATGTAGAAAACATCCTAGCGCACTGTCTTATAACCTTAACTACTTTTGTTGCCGTCTTGTTTTGTGTCTTTATCATGAAGCGTAGCCTTGAAAAGTCGGCGCAGTTTCGCCATCAAAGAACCGCAGGCAACATCAGCGGGGAAACTGGTCAGACAATGACGCGTTGTGGCGGGAAAGAACTTCAGGCCTTGAGACAAGTCTACGTCGTTTGTCTGATATTTGTCCTTTGCAATACCCCTAGGATAATAATTGGTGTTTGTGCAACATTTATTCCCGGTTTTCACATTCCGGGCCAGTACCAGGATACACTGATGGTGTGCTACTGTTTCCGTTTTACTTGTGAGGTTGTCAGTACATGTGCAAATTTCTTTGTGTATTACAAGTTCAATACGAACTTTTGCAGGGTATTGAAGACATCATTTTCCCAGAAAGACTGAATTAAAAAAACGTTAGACGTATGTCCGACGTCAGTAGTATAACTTCAAAAAAGAACAAGAAAATTTGGAACGATATAACCTGGTCTACCTAGAAGTTAGAAGCAGCGAACTAGTTGTCTCCCATACTATACCTGAGGCAGCGTGGTGGAATCAGGCTCTCGTCAAAATAATTAAAGTGAAGAAACCTGCATTTTTCCGCAGGTTTGTGAATTTTTTTCAGATTTTTGTTTTTTGGCTTAACGCCTTTCATGCCCATTTAAGAACTCTATTCTGTTTGGATTTTTCCTGAAAACTTTGTTTAAAGACACAAAAAATGTAAAGTTTCAGTTACCTCGGACTCTTATACTAAGGAAATAACTAATCTTTGGCGGCCATTTTCTCACTAATTTCACCTCTGAAAACAGGTGACCCCCACCTCCTTCATTCGCAAATATCTCGATTTGTATTTAAGATAAATGGGTATTTTTTTCATCTAAGTAAAGACAAGTTGAACACGTTTTAAGATGATACCAATAACTCTACATCCCCAAATATTTTACGAGAGCCTCATTCCACCACGCTGCCTCACTATCTTCATATAGCGCGCCGACCTATCTGTGTGCCGTTATGTTAATCTATCGTTAGTTGGTCTCTCATTGAACTCATAAGATGAATGTATCTGTTCTAGAACAGAGCATTACTGTGGAAATGTTTGATGTTTGTAGACGTTTTGCTTCTATAAAATATAAAACGGAGTAGATTTATAGCCGACTATCAATACATTTGATGAAGTAACACTAGCAACAGATTTGATAGCAAAGAGTCGAGTATTTTACATCCGTGTGACCGCCATGAACAAGAATCTACTCAGACCGAGGAACTAAGCAAAACAAAATAAATTAAATTAAATAAATAATAAATGAAAAGATGGTTGGGGGGTCGGGTGGGGTGGGGGGTTGGGTGGGGCGGGGGGTTACATTCGAGGGCTGAAATTCTTATTACAAGACCTAAAAGCCTTAACACTTGGCAGGCATAGAACTATTACTGCAACAATCACATTGCGAAACCGTTCTTTTCTAAGGTCATGATTTTCATTAAAAAGCCACCGCCATGAACATCAAATCAGCCACTACCATGAATATCAGATCAGTTAAAAAGAAGTTACTCCCACAAACTTGCTGATGTTATTTGTCCATGTGTCAAAAATAGGTAACCAAAGGTTTTACTAATCGAATAGGAGCCTTTTTTTGACATTGTGTAGAATATTTGGGTTATGATAATGTTAAGGTTAGCCTTTTGATAAACTGAATTTTGTGCCGAAATTTGCTCGAATTTTAGTCATGGCGTTATAACTACAACCGGTATCGAAAAACGCTCCCATACAATGTAGCCATTCTCTTAAGTAGTCTATTCCAGATGTAATATTTTTTTAATTTGAGGGGAAAAACATCTAAAATGTAAGATTCCAACTTACAAACAAACAAACAAACAAATAAATTGGATTTGTTATTGGTCATTCATGTATTAGTACTAACAACATTTAAATCAGTTCGTAATAATATATTAAAATAGACGAGAAATAACAGAAGTAATAATCACGCAACTGCGGGGAAAATCCGATTTTAGCGAGTCCCGCGCCTTACCAGTGTGTGACCCCCACATCCCTTAATGTAGATCTACAGCCGTTTGGAAGATGTAACATCCTGTAGTTTTGACCCCCACATCCCTTAATGTACAGCCATTTGGAAGATGTAAAATCCTATAATTTTGACCCCCACACCCTTTAATGTACTGCCATTTGGAAGATGTAAACTCCTTTTGCTCTGACTCTCTGCAACCAACAATTTTCTTTCACGTTTCAGATTCTCTCATAGCAGTACGAATCGAATAAACAAAAGTCAGAGACTTACTTGAGTAGAACTTCTACTTTTGTCTTCTTGTAATCACATGTAGGTATAAACAACTCTAATTAAGGGAACAAAATTTTGAACCTAAACCCCCCCTCCCCCCACAAAATCTTTTTTTTAAAAATTACGTTCCATCCAACCTTTTCAAATCCATGTTCGGTAAGAGCTTGCCAGATGATGTGAAAAATCTGTACCAACGTTTTTGTTTGAAACTGTAATAAAATACTGTTGAGTCTAAAGTAATTTTGTTGCATTATTTCCTGACTGATGAAAGAGATCATTTGTGGGGTTTTTTTCTGTCAACTTTGATGATGTATGCAGCCTCAAGGCGAAGAGTGGTGTCTCGTTTTCCCATTACATAAGCTTGTGAGTGGGCGGCATATAGGTTAACGTTAGGAATACCAGCAAGCTATATACAACACTATGGCCATTAAAAAACACGAGACCATTGTTAAAGAGGTGCTGGAAGGAAAATGTCGGGCAGGAGAGCCAGAGGAAGGCAAAGAATAACATGGATGGACAATATAAGAACATGGACTGGGCTGGATATGGTAGAATGTGCAACGGCAGCTCGCGACCGTGAACGATGGAGGGTCATTACACGTCAACCTCTGAGTCAGAGATGGCACCTCCAGGTAACCAGGTATACTATAGATCTAGCTGTAGAACATGCAACTCTTTTTAGTACAAGGTAAAGGACAGCTTATGACGAATATAACAAAGCCACAAGCAAATTTCTTCGGACACACAATGCGGAAAGAAGCATTGAAAAATATTGTAACAACAGGCAAGTTTGAAGGAAAGAGAGGCAGAGGCAGACAGAGGGAAAAGATACTGGACAAGTTGACAACATGGCTAGGAGCAGCAAGAACAACAGACACCATT
>NW_004797520.1:93922-106751 GCF_000002075.1 Aplysia californica | reverse complement strand
GGCGTGGAAAAGAACTGGCCACCCTACCACAATATGCCGAAGGCCCAGGAAGTTGTCTCACTAACAAGGCAATCCCCAATGTCCGGATCGGATGCGGGAACAACTTTACTTTTTAATTAAATAATTGTTGGTTCTGTGAGAGGGTTTACGTAGCGAGAATTTGTCATGTTTTATTTTTATTACCTTTCCCCACAACGTGGGTCCAAGGCATACATAGGAGATTAAAAACGCATACATACTTACACTATTCAAATTCATCATGTGCGCACTTTTTGACAGCAACATTCTTTCAGACAATAAAAAATGCTCATACAAAAAGGCAAGGTACTCTCCATTAAGTAAACTATTTCTTAAATAGATGTGTTTCGAGTCCCCCTTTTTAAGGTATCAAGTTTTATTTTTGGTCTTCAAATCATGAGGGAGAGTGTTTCAAACTGTTGGCCCAGAAAAAGAAATATTTCTACCCAGTACTTCCGTCTATCAACAGGGGCAATGTGTTTCCCTCTCAGCAAGGGAGGGCCCTGACAGGCAGAAACGAAGCAGACTGACTAAATAATCCAAATAGTGTCAATTGGGATGTAAAACTTACGCACTCAGATTTATAAAAGAGTATCAACAGTCACTGGCAAAATTGAGGGCAAGCGAGGCAGGGGTAGGCCCAGAACAACATACTTAGGGAACCTAAACAAATGGGTAACAGGGAGAGATCAGGGAAACGTAGCTTTTTTGAGAGCATCTGAGCAAAGGAATGAATGGAGAACCGTGATCGCCGATGTCTGTCGCAGATCTGGTACTGGGTGATGATCAACAGTAACGTTACCTGTTTTTTTGTGTGAGAAAAGAGAAGCGGTGTGGTGGCAGAGCGGTTGGTTAAAAACTTCCACACTTAGATTTTTAAAGAGTGTTTTATGTACAGTCGAACGTGTTTCAATAGAGCCACGTTATGTGTACAAACAACCACTCCTCCCCCCCTCCAGCCTTCACCCCTCTTTGCGTATTTTCTGCCTGCATGATAATGACACAGCACAAGACGTCTACCTATTTTTTTTGTGAGAAAAATGAAAATGGTGTAGGTTTTTAACGCCTCTATCAACACTGTAAGGTTATTTAAAAGGTGGGACCTCCGAGTTTAACGTCCATCTCCAAAAGGACTGAGCCAAGCGGGAAGTTCGTGTAAAGTGCCTTTCCCAAGGACACAACGTCGGACTGAGCTGAGGCTCGAACCCCCGAACCTACAATCTCACGATTACGAGTCCGGTGGTAGCCTAACCACTAGACCACCGACGCAACTGCTTTGTGTGAGTAAAGAGAAGCACGTCGACACACTTGTGGTCATTTAGTGCTGGGGAGAACGTTAGACTGACGGATAGTCAGTGCTACTGACTGAAGTGTCTTAGGACATTCCCAAAGGGGGAAAACTGACATGTTCTTATGCAACAACAACAACAACAACAACAACAACAACAACAACAACAACAACAACAACAACAACAACAACATTAACGACAACGACGACGGTGATAGCTGTGAGAAATGTGGAGAAGTGTGATTCTTCAACTCCTTGAGGGCGACATTTTGCACACTTAAACAAGCGCATTTTAGTCGAAAGATGGTGAAATCGTACAGGTTTAGCGCCCCTTTCAACACAAATACGTAATTTAAAAGTTGCGACCTCCGAGTTCAAAGTCCTTCTCCGAAAGCACCGAGCCAAAAGAAGAAATTTGAGTAAAGTGCCCCTTTTCCAAGAACACAACGTCGGGCAGAGCTGAGGCTCGAACCCCCTAATTAGCAATCTCATGATCACGAGTCCGTAGCAAAGTCCAAATTTTGAAACCCTGAAGATTCGGAAACCGAATCATATTTTAAGAAATTCTGATAACGCCTCATAATTAGATCTAGACCATCTCCAGTCGCAAGGGCGTGGACAGCTTTCCTTTTGCCAACCACAGAAAGCGAGAAAGGGTGTGCTACAGACGGGCACAGTCAGATAAGTGAGACCAAAGATCACACATAACAAGATAGTTCACTCCTCTCTTTGAGCCAATCAAAAAAGTGTCCTCAAAATCCGGTGGCGCCCTCTTCGAAAAAGTGCGGACTTTTCGAACAGAGTTGCCTTACTTGTGTGAAAAACAATAAAAGCGAAACTAACAAACTGTGCTACTCTTCTTCTTCTTCTGGAGAAACGTAAGACAGCTTTAAAACTAAGACTGCAGCACCATCTGAGCCAATGCACGAACTTCTGCGGACACTTTTTAGGCTGAAAGAACTATCTTGTTATGTACAGTCTTTGGTGAGACTCGCTCTACTAAGGCAATCCAGCTAAGTTTTTTGTTGTCTAATCTGGCCGACTAAACATTATGTTCTGGTTTTGTGTGTGTGTGTGTGTGTGTGTGTGGGGGGGGGGGGGGGGGGGGCGTGTAACTTTTGCAACTGGTATTTTGTTAAGGCGTGTACATCTTACTGTATTCTCTTTTTCTCTCTCTCTCTCTCTCTCACTCTCTCTCTCTCTCTCTCTCTCTCTCTCTCTCTCTCTTTCTCTCTCTCTGTCTGTCTCTTTCTCGCTGCATCTGTCTCTCTCTATCCCCTCCCCCCTCTCTCTCTCTCTTTCTGTGTCTGTGTGTGTGTGTATGTGTGTTTGTGTGTGTGTGTGTGTGTGTGTGTGTGTGTGTGTGTGTGAGTGAGTGTGTGTGTGTGTGTGTGTGTGTGTGTGTGTGTGTGTGTGTGTGTGTGCGCGCGCGCGCTCAGTACGACCGTACTTCAAGACAAATATCTGCTATTTTCTCAGCACGAGACAGAAGAGAAAAACTACAGACTTTGGCCTGTTATTCAAGGACGTATAAACATATTTAAATGGTAAGCATTAGCGAAGAAAATTAGATCTTTTCCTGAGCACCTTGTGAGTGAGACGTGAAAGAGACGTAAAAATGAAAGTTCTTATCCTCGTCGCCATTCTTATCTCTGTGTCAGGTGAGGGAGACTTCAGTTCATGCATCAAAGACAAATTCCATCAATATTGAGTCATAGTCCTTAATGTGTTTTGTTTGTTTGTTTTTGTGCTTGAAAAAAGTGAAGCACATGGACACAATGGTCATTTGGTGTTGGGAAAAATTAAGACAGACAGATAGAAACACCAGAAGGCGGTGGTTTGGGGGGGGGGGGCGCTTATTCGCTACCCAAGAGTACACGCATCAATGACAAGTTCCATCAACTTTGATTCCTTCCTCGTGTAACTGGCTGCCTTTAGCGCGACAGACTACCAATGAGTGTCATGAAATGCTTCCGACCACCACCACTACAGTCACAACTAATTAATGACGACAGTCTTGCTGTCACTGCAGTTAGGGAATATATTCACTGAAAAAAAATTATATCAAAATAAATCCCCTGAATAAAAATCTACACTCCCCCAAACACTCTCAAACATCTATGGTCCTTATCTCTCCTCCTTTCCCCCTCTTTTTTCTATATATATTATTGCCTTCTAACGCCTCTAATCTTCTACAAATATTGACCTATATGTCTTGTAAATGCCGTTAAACTCTTACTAAAACTTTCTACTTGGAAGAATTGTACTTTACAACAAATATAATGATTCCATCTTTTTGGACAATAAACTTCCCTTGTTTCCTCAAATAAAAACATTAGCCAGATGTTAAAGACCTAGTCTTCTGATGTGTAACAAAGAAAGATACAGAAGGTCATTTTAACCACCATCCATCAAAATTATCGCATCTTATTGACCTATTTGTGTTGTAAATACCGTAAAAATCTAACTTAAACTTCGTACAAACCTATCCCCAGTCTGCCTGCCCAGCGCAGAGCAACGCTTCCCCAAACACTCTCAAACATCTAGGGTCCTTATCTCTCCTCCTTTCCCCCTTTTTTTTCAATGTATATTATTGACTTCTAACACCTCTAGTCTTCGGCACATATTTACCTATTTGTGTTGCTTAATGCCGTAAAAATCGTACTTAAACTTTGTACAAACCTATCCCCAGTCTGCCTGTCCAGCGCAGATGAGCGTCGCTCCCCCAAACAGTCCCGTGGTGTGGTGTGTCACTTCCCCCTGGACTGTGCCATCGGCTGCCCTACTGGGATGAAGAAGGACAGCAACGGCTGCACTCTCTGTGCCTGTAACCTCAGCCTAATCGACCTCATCAAAAACGGCAAACTTGACCTGACTAACGTAATTGCTTTATAAAATGAAGAAAAAACTTGACTTGACTAACGTAATTGCTCTATGAAATGAAGAATAGTCAAACTTGACTAACGTAATTCATCTATGAAATGAAGAAAAGGCAAACTTGACTTGACCAACGTAATTGCTCTATAAAATTAAGAAAAGGCAATTTTGACATAACAGACACAATTCTTCTGTAAAATGAAGGGGAAAAAATCTATAACATGAAATAAGACAAATTTGAGTTAACAGACATAATTTCTCTCAAACGTGAAAAAAGGCAAATTTGACTTAAAAGATATAATGCCTCTGTAAAATGAAAAGGGCATGTTTGGACTAAAAAGACATTATAATGCCTTTGTAAAATGAAACATAGACTCAAAGTTTAACTAGGATGCTTGTGGAGTAGATTAGGAAAATTTTCAAATTTCTCTTCCATAACGGCGTGTGTACATCATCGAGAAAAATTAAAAGTCTTCTTCTAGATTGTGTTTCTTTTGTTGATTGCATTACTACATACACAACCCCCCCCCCCCCCTCAAAAAGTGCAAAGTCTACAACTTCTTCAGCGAGTTTATTCAAACCTTTCAAACTAACCCCCCCCCCCTCCCACAACCACCTACCACACCCCCAGCGATTTCCGTAAAAAAACAAACCTACATGATGTGAAAGCAGGTGATGTCACGAGGTTATAGTGGGGCTTCACCTTCACCTTCACCTTCACCTTCACCTTCACCATCACCTTCACCTTCACCTATCCCGTAGACTGGATGTCCGTCGGGGCGCTTGTGAAGATTTGGCCACCAGCTTCCTCCACTCCTTCCGGTCTTCAGCTTCCCTGAGTGTGTCTTTGAGTTCCAGGCCTGTCCATTCCTTGATGTTGTCCTCCCAACTCTTCTTCGGTCTGCCTCTGCTCTTTTTTCTCTTTTTAAAGTTTTTGTAAGAGTGTTATGGCACTTGCAACACAATAAGATCATATAAGTGCCGAAGATTAGAGGTGTTACAAGAGAGTAACAAACACAATAAATGAGGAAGAAAGATAAGGACGATAGATGCTTGATAGGAAAGAAGGAGCAAACCACACCAGAGCACCCGTCAACCACTCACTCCTTTTTATTGTTGGGCTGAAAATAGAAAATGGTGAAATGGTATAGGTTTAACGCCCCTATCAACACTATTAGGTTACTTAAGAGGCGGGGCCTCCAAGTTTAACGTTCATCTCCGAAAAGACCGAGCCAAGTGGGGAATTCGTGTAAAGTGTCTTTGGGGGGATCTCGTGGCCTAGAGGTTAAGGTGTTGGCCTCTCATTCAAAGGTCCCGGGTTCGAATCCGGAAGCGACAGAAATTTTTTTCTCTCTAAATGTGTCTCCTTTCACCTCATTTCATACTCTCTTGCAATGTTCTGTCGTCTGCTTTCGTCTCCTCTTTCTGCCCCCACCCCCTCACCTCCTTTGCCCCTTCCTCTGGGCTCCTGATTCTTTCTGCAGCCTTTCTTCTATTACTCCTTCGCTTCTTCTTACTGCTGTCTTTCAGCCACACCCCTGATCTTCTGGTAGGAAAGATCTATACTTAGCCTTCTCGGACAAGGGCGAAAAATCTCGGAGGGCCTGTGTGAAAGTTGCGCACGTTAAAGATCCCTTGGTGGTCTAAAATTGATAAGAGTAGGCTTCGGCCGCCACCCTGGCAAAATTCAAAATTTCCTACCAACTGAAATTATTAGGTGTGTCCCGCGCGCTCATATGCAGTTGCGAGCGCCGTAAAACCCTTTACGAAAACAAAAACAACAAAAGTGTCTTTCCCAAGGACTCAAAGTCGGACCGAGCTGACGCTCGAACCCCCGAACCCACAGGGCTGAAAATAGAAAAGCGTGAAGAAGATAAACCAACAACAATAGCCTGCTTTCTGCCACAGAGAGATAGCGGGACAGAACAACAGCACGATCTGGTCAATTGACGTGACAAGTCACTCATTGTTTCAAAATTGTTGAGTGTGCGGGCTCCCGTCGTGAGAACGTTCCATATTTTTTTTTATCACGTGACTCCTTCTTTCTGCTGAAACACGTGACCGTATTGTCGATGAGTGCTTTTGTTTTGTTTTTTATTTAGAAAGGGTTGAATGGCACTTGCAACACAATTAGGTCGTATAAATGCCGAAGATTAGAGGTGTTGCAGGAGAGCTACAAACACAATAAAGGAGGAGGAGGAGAGGTAAGGACGACAGGACGTGTTTGATAGGAATGAAGAAGGAAACCACACCAGAGCACCCGCCAACCATCAACGAGGAGGGTGTAAACCTTCAACGGGGGGCTCTCGTGGTCAAGAGGTTAAGGTGTTCGCCTCTCACTCAATAGGTCCCGGGTTCGAATCCGGATAGCGACGGGATTTTTCTTCTCCAAGATTGTCTCCTTTCACATCCTTTCTTGTTCTCTAGCAATGTTCTGTCGTCTGCTTTCGTCTCCACTTTCTGCCCCCTCCCCCTCACCCCCGTTGCCCCCTCCTCTGGGCTCCTGACTCTTTCTACAACCTTTATTCTGCTACTGCTTAGCTCCTTTTAACTGCTCTCTTTCAGCCACACCCTTGACCTTATGGTAGGAAAGATCTACACCTAGCCTTCTCGGACAAAGGCGAAAAATCTCGGAGGTCCCGTGTGCAAGTTAAAAATCTCTTGGTGGTGAAAAATCGATATGAGTAGGCTTCTCCCGCCACCCGGGCACAATTCAAAATTTTCTACCAACAGAAATCTTGACCTACACCAAAAGTGGGCATTGCTCTACCTATAGGAGAAGTTTGGTTTCATGGATGTGTATATTTGTTTGGTTATAGAAAAAAAAACTCTCCTTGTATTTTAAAGAAACTGAACAAGGGTTAAAAAACTTTATCTTTGATTTTCTCAAAACAGCATGCTTCGGGATAGCCCCCTTTTGCTTAACTCTTTGAGGAAGCCCATTCTGATCATTCGACTACACTTGATCATGCAATGTTTTAGGGCTGAACTTCATTATTCAAACAGATTTTTCGATTGTGTTTTTTCTTACATGAAATGTTAAAAAAGGCATGTGTCAACATGCATACTATAAAATATGCAAACTCGTGTTTCTGATTTGTGCATGATGGTTCGAGATGTGCCCAAACATTTCCTTTGCTCTGGTGCTGATTGGACATATTATGTGAGACAGCGTGGTGAAATCAGACGCTCGTTAAAATAACGAAAGTGAAGAAACTGGCATTTGTCCGCAGGTTTGGGAATTTTTATCACATTTTTGTTTTTCGGCTCAACAATTTTCATACCCATTAAAGAACATATTTCTGTATGGATTTTTGTTTGTTTGTTTGTTTGTTTGTTTTTGTAAAGTGTTTTACGGCGCTCGCAACTGCATAAGGTCATATGAGCGCGCGGGACACACCTAATATTTTCAGTTGGTAGGAAATTTTGAAATTTTGCCCGGGTGGCGGCCGAAGCCTACTCTTATCGATTTTAGACCACCAAGGGATCTTTAACGTGCGCAACTTACACACGGGCCCTCCGAGATTTTTCGCCCTTGTCCGAGAAGGCTAGGTGTAGATCTTTCCTACCAGAAGATCAGGGGTGTGGCAGAAAGACAGCAGTAAGGAGGAGCCAAGGAGAAACAGTAGAAAGGCTGCAGAAAGAGTCAGGAGCCCAGAGGAGGGGGCAAAGGAGGTGAGGGGGTGGGGGCAGAAAGTGGAAATGAAAGCAGACAACAGAAAATTGCTAGAGAGCAGGAAAGGAGGTGAAAGGAGACAATTTTAGAGAAGAAAATTTTGTGTCGCTACCCGGATTCGAACCCGGGACCTTTGAATGAGAGGCCCGTGGATTTTTACCGAAAAGCGTTGATTAAAGGCCTAAAAGATGTTTCCACGGACTCTCGAGGTCAGAAAATAACTGAACTTTGGTGGCCATTTCCCCCACTAATTTTACATCTAAACCAAGGCGACCCCCCCCCCCCCACCTCCTTCAATCGCCAATATCTTGATTTGAATTCAAGATAAATGAATATTTTTTTCATCAAAAGCAAATCAAATGGACAGGCCTTAAGATGATACCATTAACCCCGTATGCCCAAAAATTGACGAGAGCCTGATTCCACCACGCCATAACACATATATGTCGCTACGTCCTCAAAGAGTCAAAAATTCCCCCCGGGCAGTGCCTCTGACTGTAGTGTCTTTAGGCCATTCCCTAAGGGGGGATATTTCTCGTTCAAGCACAGAAGAATATTGTAAATGGGCTGATCCATGTCACGCTCATAAACTGTGCCTGATCTACAACAGGGAACTGCTGCTTTTTCTTTCCTAATCCTTACTATTGTCATTTCCCTCTACTTCTTTTGTATGTTTGTCACTCTCTTGTGACCCGCTATTTCCGGGTTGCCTTGGTAGTCGAAGCAGACCTTGTGCTGTTGAAGCTAAAGAGGTGAGCAGAGTTAGTCTGATTCCCTGTAAAGACTTCTCTGTTGATACCCACCCCTTGGCGCTCATATGACCTTATGCAGTTGCGAGCGCCGTTCATTCATTGTTCATTGTTCCAGGAAGCAACATCCTGCTCTCCGGACATGTCCATTGATGCTCTGTTGCTCTCTCCAAAATGTTGCCGAGGGTCCTCCGAGCGCCGTAAAACCCTCTACTATAAAAAAAAGATAAAAGCGACACGACGCCGGGCATTGAGAACCGCGTGTGTCCCGTGTGGTTGCCATATTGGATGTGGAGATGGGCGGGGCAAGTCACAGAGGAACAGCGTGTTCCACACCCACTCTGTTATCTTTACCTGATACTTTAGATAAGACCACAACAACAATTTTTTTATGGTGCTTGGAAATATGCAAATTCTTTTCTTTTTTTTACTTCGCGTACGTCGGTTCGGAATGAGAGGCAACATCGCAGTTGGTCCTGCTCTGGTCGGAAAAGTTCCACTGTATTATGGTTTGGGGGGTGGGGCGGGGTTGGGGGGGGGGGTTTGGTGCTGGTGCATCGTTAAAGGCATATGCATAATTTTTTCTCCTTTTCCTTTTCCTTCTTCTTCTCCTTCTCCTTTTCCTTCTCCTTCTTCTTCTTCTTCTTCTTCTTCTTCTTCTTCTTCTTCTTCTTCTTCTTCTTCTTCTTCTTCTTCTTCTTCTTCTTCTTCTCTCTCTCTCTCTCTCTCTTCTTCTTCTTCTTCTTCTCTCTCTCTCTCTCTCTCTCTCTCTCTCTCTCTCTCTCTCTCTTCAGTCACGACTGAAGCGCAAAGCAAAAACCTGTTGTTTTCTTCAGTAGAAGTCAGAAGAGAAAAATTCCAGACTTTGGCCAGTTATTCAAGGACGTACGAACGTATTTAAACGGTAAGTGTTTGCGAGATAAAACCGATCTTTTCCTGAACACCTTGTGAGTGAAACGTGAAAGAGACGTGAAAATGAAGGTTCTACTCATCGTCGCCATTCTTATCTCTGTGTCAGGTGAGGGAGACGTCAGTACACGCATCAATGACAACTTCCATCAATATTGATTCATTATTGTATTTTGTTTGTTTGAGTAAAGAGAAGCACATCGACACAATAATCGTCATTTTGAGCTGGGGAAAAGTAAGACAGAAAGACCACCAGTAATTCATTTATAGAGGCACGAGCCATCCATGTTCAGGTGCTGTGTTTTAGCCAAGTCAGACAGACAGAAACAACAGAGGGGGGGGGGGGGTGTAAAGAAGTAGGACCTACCAGTGGCGTCCTCCAAAATGAAAAACCCACGCATAAATATGTAATAGACTGACACCATGAGAAAAGCGGAATTCGAAAGCAATGGCTCAATTCCTGAGTATTTCATAACGATACACAGGGATAGACAACTACAACTTTGACTCGCTCTGTCACGTTCGTGCAAATACTGAGTGATAGATCTAACCTCCTTGAAATTTTGAGGTCTGTAGGGTGCGCTTTTTTCTAATCTTGGTCTTAGTAAGGTTTTACGGCGCTCGCAACTGCATAAGGTCATTTGAACGCCGAGGGGGGGGGGGGATGTCAACAGAGAAGTCCAAACGGGGAATCAGGCTTTCTTTGTTCACCTCTCTAAAGCTTTAGTTTTTGTTTGTTTTTGACTATATCGGTTTCCGAGCCTTTTGGTTGAAACAATTTGATATCAAATAGAATCTATTTTTTCACTTTGTTGTAATTTCACTATGTTTCCTTTTCTCCATTTTGTAGGTGTGCATTTTTTTCAGGAACTTTATTAAAAAACAACAACAACAACCAAACGTAATATCTCATAATCTTCTTCTACATTTCCTTCCCTTGTGTTTATGTGTAAATTAATGAGAGGTTGAGAAATTTCTTCCAAAAAGGAGTTGAACTGTTTTTCTTGTATAAATCTCTCTCTCTCTCTCTCTCTCTCTCTCTCTCTCTCTCTCTCTCTCTCTCTCTCTCTCTCTCTCTCTCTCACACACACACACACACACACACACACACACACACTCTCTCTCTCCTTATATATATATATGTGTGTGTGTGTGTGTGTGTGTGTGTGTGTGTGTACGGGTGTATGTGTGAGTGTGTGTGTGTGTGTGTGTGTGTGTGTGTGTGTGTGTGTGTGTGTGTGTGTGTGTGTGTGTGTGTATGTGTGTGCACGAGAACGTGTGTGCATGTGTGCACGTGTATGTGTGTGTACGAGCGGGCGTGTGTGTGTGTGTGTGTGTTGTATATTATATTATTATTATTACTATCACTATTATTACTATTACATGTATTACATGTATTACAATTATTACTATTGTTGTTGTTGTTGCTATTGTTGTTATTGTTATTATTATTATTATTATTATTATTATTATTATTATTATTATTATTATTATTATCATTACTATTATTACTAATATTACTGTTGTTTGTTATTACTGTTGTTTGTGTCTTGCTAAGAATCTGTTTTACGAGTCTCAGTGGTGTTGGTGGTTGGCGGGTGTCTGGTGTGGTTTGCTGCGTCTTCCCAATCAAGCGTCTATCGTCCTTACGTTTCATCCTCCTTTTCTTTTGCTTGTGTGCTTTTTTAAGTTTTAGTAAAAGTTTTACGGCACTTGCAACACAATAAAGTCATACAGGGGCAAACGATTAGATGTATTACAAGAGAGTAACAAACTCAAAAAAAAGGAGGGGAGATAAGGACGATAGATGTTTGATAGGAAAGAAGAAGAAGCAAACCACACCAGAGCACCCGCCAACCACCCTCTCTTGTGTCTTTGTTTATTTGTTGGTTTGTTTGAGTAAAGAGAAGCACATCGGCACAATGATGATCATTTAGTGCTGGGGGAAAGTAAGACAGACAGACAGACAGACAGACAGACAGAAACAACAGAGGGGAAAGTGAATAAGGAGGACCTACCAGTGGCACCCTTCAACCACCCACCCGCCTTTTCCTTTGCATGCTATTCTCCAGTAACTCCTCTTATCTTCGCCACGAATGTGACCTATTATTTGTGTTGCGAGTGCCTTAAAACTCTTGACTAAAACCTTTCAAAAACAACCTATCCTCAGCTTGCCGGTCTGTCTCGGACGACAGTGACGTCACCAACAGTCGCAGCACACGCTGTGTATTTGCAATCTGCGCCGTCTACTGCCCTAGCGGAATGAAGAAAGACAGTAACGGATGCACTCTTTGTGCCTGTAACCCTAGCTTACTCGACCTGATTAAAAACGGCAAAATTGACTTGTCAAACTTACCGTCCCTATAAAATGTGCATATGGAAAGTTTGACTTAACAATAACAGCCTCTATGAAATGTACATACGGAAAGTTTGACTAAACAGACTCAATGCCTCTATGAAATGTACATACGGGAAATTTGACGTAACAGACAAAACGCTTCTATAAAATGTGCATACAGAAAGTTTGACTGAAAAAACAAAACGCTTCAATAAATTAATGTGCATACGGAAAATTTGACTTAGATCTAATAGACAAAACGCCTCTATGAAATGAAACAAAGAAAAAAGTATGACTTGGATGTCTTTGGGGTAGTTTTAGTTTTAGTAAGAGTTTTACGGCACTTGCAGCACAATAAAGCCATATAAGTGCCGAAGATTCGAGGTGTTACAAGAGAGTAACAAACACAAAAACAGGAGAGGGGAGATAGAGACAATAGATGTTTTTATAGGAAAGAAGGAGCAAAGCACACCAGACTACGCGCCAACCACCCACCTTTGGAGTTGATTACGAAATCTTCCAATTTCTCTTCCATTACAGAAGGTATACGCTTATATGACCCTATTGTGTTGCAAGTGCCGTAAAACCTACAACTAAACAGAAGGTATAGAATCTACGTCATCTTTGTCTTGAACGCCAATAAATAAAAGCTATTCTGGTAGATTGTGTGTCTTTCGTTGATTGAATTACTAGACATCAACGGCCGCCTCCTTTGTGGCTTTTATCATCTTCTCTCCTCCTCTCCCCCCATCCCCTGATCCCCATCCACTCTATAACAACAACAGCAACAACAACTCAATAACAGCAACAGCAACAACAACTCAATAACAACAGCAACAGCAACAGTAACAACAACACTAAAAGCAGCAGCAGCAGAAACAATAAAAAACAACCTAAATTACTACTACTACTACTACAACTTCGTTGAGATTTTTGGAGTATAGACTGCTGAAAATGGGAAGTCGGTTACAAGA
>NW_004797520.1:91891-93352 GCF_000002075.1 Aplysia californica | reverse complement strand
GGGGGAGGGGATGGGGGCATGACGCTGTGACGACTCAAAAGTAGCAGCACGCAGAGTGCATACCCCGGGTGTGAGTGTATGTTTTACTAGGTCGAACAAATTCCGAAATGTCCGTGGTATCATCTCTAAATGCGTTTTGGGAAGATGCCCAGAAAAGTGGAGATTTTCAATTACACATTATTTCGTTGTTCTATTCAAGAAATACATATAATTGCACACTGAAATGTCGATGTACTTCTTCTGAGAAGATTACACGAAATGTAAATAAATACAATGCAATAAGCAATCAACAATTTGTTACGTTTTACTGACATAATGTGCATTATTGAATTTTTATTTTGCAGGAAAATGAAAAAAAGTATTGAATGATGAGTCTTGTGACATGATTCTGAAAAAAAAATGTTTTGTGTATTTACAATCAAAGGATGGTTTTATTGTTAACGTTTTCCTATTTTTACTTAATTTTTAAAGAAAATAATATATCTTTAAAATTCTAAAATAAAATACAGTTTTTAAAAGATCCATTTAAAATAGTGTTTGGACCATGATTTAGACAGTTTTCCACGACAGTTGTGTCAAGAGAAAGCAGATTTCAGTTTCTTCAGGTCCCGGATAGCCTTGGTAAAAAAAACCCCAGGGTTATGAAAACATCGTTAGGGATTGTGAAAAGTGTTTACGCATGACTGACTGTTTTAAAACGTGTTCTAAAACTTGCCCCTCAAGTGAAGCAGTAGGCCTATGTTATTGTAAGTGTAGGTTCTGAAGGGAAAATGGTGAAATGGTATAGGTTTAACGCCCCTATCAGCACTATTAGGTTATTTAATAAGAGAGGGGGGGGGGGGGCTCCGAGCTTGACGTCCATCTCCGAAAGGACCGAGCCAAGTGGGAAATTCGTGTGAAGTGCTTTTCCCAAGGACACAACGTCGGACCGAGCTGAGGCTCGAACCCCCGAACCTAAATCTAATGGTTACGTGTCCAGTAGCCTAACCACCAGGCCACGGACGCCATTGGTTCTTAGAAAAGACATCATAATGAACGTTTCTACGACAGCCAGGAAGCTCTTGTTAGTTTAGTAGAGGTTTTACTGCGCTCGCAACTGCATAAGGTCATATGAGCGCCAAGGGAGGAGGGATGTCAACAGAGAAGTCTTTACAGGGAATCAGGCTTACTCTGCTCACCTCTCTAGCTTCAACAGCACAAAGTCTACTTCAACTATCAAGGCACACCGAAAATAGCGGGTCACAAGAGTATGACAAACATACAAAGAAGTAGAGGAAAAATGACGATAGTAAGGATTAGGAAAGAAAAAGCTGCAGCTCCCTGTTGCAGTTCAGGCACAGTTATGAGCATGACATTGATGAATCAGTCCATTTACAATTCTACTGTGCATAAGAACATGGTTAGTGCTCCCCCTTTGGGAATGGCCATAAGACACTTCAGTCAGTAGCACCGCCCCGGGGG
>NW_004797520.1:80808-91336 GCF_000002075.1 Aplysia californica | reverse complement strand
CCCCCCCGGCCAGCTCCTGGCAGTGTCCTGCAGTCTCGCAGAGTCTCGTACATCGGTCCGGGCCTTGTGCGATTCCCGGAGCTTGTTCAAGGAAAAGAATGACACTGGTCTGAGACAATTAGTTTAGTTAGATTCAATTTTTTAAAAACCCATTCCATTTTTTTAAATTCCGGAAAGGCATTTTGGTTTACAATGGTAAACATACATATATTACGTACATAATTATAAATACATACATATATAGATACACAAACGACACATATTATACATACATAAATACACAATTACACCAATACAGAACAATTTCAATATCAAGCCATTGCTGATTGCCTCTGTGCAACGCTCTTTAGTAAAGTTTTTGTTTGTTTGTTTTTTTAAAAAGCGCTTTGTGGCATTTTCAACACATTTAAGGCATATGAGTGCCTAAGAGTAGATTTATTACAAGAGAGTTTAGTTTAGTTTTTAAAAAGTTTCAGTAAGAGTCTTACGGCACTTGCAATGCAATTAGGTCCTGTATGTGATGACGCTGACAATGGTTTTTTTTGGTAAGAGTTTTAGGGTACTTGCAACACAATAAGGTCATTTAAGTGCCGAAGAATAGATGTGTTGCAAGAGAGTAATATACACAAAAAAAGTAGGAGCAGTTATAGATATAGACGATAGATGTTTGATAGAAAAGAAGAAGCAAACCACACAAGAGCACCCGCCAACCACCCACGTGATGAAGTTTGGAGGTGTTACAAGAGAGTCTCAAACACGAAAATGGAAGCGAGATAAGGACGACAGATGTTTGACATGCAAGAAAGAGCAAAGCCCACCACAGCACTCGACAATCACCCATTCAGATAAGAATTTCGACTGAGGTCATAAAGATAAAATATAATGTAAACCAACAATATGGGAGATATAAACAAAAACAAAGACACAGGTAGATAGAATACCCCCCCCCCCCAGGGCGGTGCTACTGACTGAAGTGTCTTTAGGCCATTCCCAAAGGGGGGATATTAACATGTTCTTATGTACAGTAGAACTGTAAATGGGCTGAGACATCAATGTCATGCTCATAATAGTCATAACAGTGCCTGAACTACAACAGGGAACTGCTACTTTTTCTTTCCTAACCTTTACTTTCGTCATTTTTTCCTCTACTTCTTTTGTATGTTTGTCACATTCTTGTGAACTGCTATTTCCGGGTGCTTTAATAGTGGAAGCAGACTTTGTGCTGTAGAAACTAGAGAGGTGACTAGAGTAAGACTGATTCCCTGTAAAGACTTCTCTGTTGACATCCACACCTTGGCGCCCATATAACCTTATGCAGTTGCGAGCGCCGTAAAGATACTAAAACTAAACTAAAAAACTGTGTCAAATAAGGGGTAAAACACCCACATTTACATATCTCTTGTAGAACTAGTGCAGGATTATCACACCAACGTTCCTGTCACATCATTAAAACACTGTCCCGTCTAGACATTTAGAATTGAACTTTTTTTTGCTTTTAGTTTTTAATAAGGTTCTACGGCGCCAAATTGAACGATTGCGTCATAACTAGCGCTCAGTGGTAAGTAAGTCGATCTAAATTTTGTCAATGGGGTCGTAAAAACTTTTTTTTTTTTAAGAGCAAGATAGTTGGTCGGTTTTAAGGACAAGCAGGCTAACCAGATTTCGGGGGTTTCCAGAAATCTTGACCTACACCAAAAGAGGGCATTTCCCTACCTATAGGAGAAGTTTGGTTTCATTGGTGAGTATATTTGTTTGGTTATAGAGAAAACTCTCCTTGTCTTTTAATGAAACTGAACGAGAGGCAAAACTTTTACCTTATATTTTATCAAAACAGCATTTTAGAGATAGCCCCCTTGTGCTTAAAAGCGACCAGTTTAGAAATAGACATTCTCACCTCGAAGTGTATGGCGTCACTCTTACTTTCTGGAATGTGATTTCTCGTCTCGCTGGAGTAGGAGTTGTCGTCTGTTGAATGCCCCAAACACGCCAGTCCAAAATATCCGCTGACCCCTGGAACACGAGTCAACAAGACACTTTTCTCAAGTTTGCCGTCTGTGCAGGAAGCTTGCGAAACCAAGGGCAGCGGGAAATTTGAGTCGTAGTTGGGTAGATTTGAACTGACGATTGGACACAACGTATGGGCAGTCTGGGCGGAAGGACTTCTGTAACGAACGACCACACCACAAACGCACAAAAAAAGACCGAACCGTAACCATAACTCTGATACAAAACCAAGCCCTAACCATAATCCCAACTTTAACCCAAACCGTCACCCCAAACCCCAACCCCAACCCCAACATAAACCCTAGCCTTAACCCCCACTCCAACACAAATCCTATCCTTAACCCTAACCCTCACTCTAACTCTAACTCAACTCTAACTCTAACCCTAACCCCAAAACCCCAAACATCAAACCCCAAAACCCCAAACATCAAACACCTCCCACCCCCCCCCCCACCCCAACACAAACCTTAACCCTAACCCTCTATCTCTTTCAAAGCGGTCGCTAGTTACGAAACTCCCCCACCCCCCTCCTCACCCGTGCGGTAGGACAGTTTGCAGACCGCTGACACTGCTGTGGCATCCCCCGCGCTACAAGTAGGCGTGTCCCAGCTGGAGATCTGGCAAGTCCATCAGCTGGTCTCTGCTTATGTCCTCTAGGTCTGGTGGGAGATCACTGACAAGGTCAGAATTGTGAGACTGACCAGTTGCCCCTTGGCTGCTCTCCGGAGACGTGTCAAAGCCAGACGAAGAGCTATCTGTCGTCTGCGGGATGGGGAGAGGAGAATTGTCCTCGTGACTTCCGCCCGACGAGGGTGAGCTCCCCTGGCCGCCACCACAAGCTCTGAGTATCTCCTCCAACAGTGGCGAGAGGAAGGAACCCGAGGTTGTCTCTCTTCTCGGCCGTGTGTCTCCGGAATCCGGCGGTTGAGGGATGGGTGACCAGGAAATTCTGCTGGGGCCAGGCCCGTCGTTTTGCTGAGGTTGGTTCTGCGAGGTATCGTTGTGTACGGACGACGGGCGGTCGGGAGCAGATCTGTCCCCAGGTCTATCACAGTTCTGAACCGCTACTGGTTGCTGGGACAGTACGGAAGATAACTCAGCTTGTAGGGTCTGCTGGATCAACATGCCAGGCCCTGCAGTCGAAGACACCGATACCCCGGCCGTGCTACTCACTTTGGTCTCACTGGTCAAACTGACCACACCGGCCGCACTGACCACACAGACCCCACGAGTCACACTGGTCCCGGCCTCGGATGTCTCCAGAAATGCCCCAGCAGGCTCATCCTCTGTGGGATCTCCCTCTTGTTCATCGTACCCCATGTCGCTGAGTGTTTCCTCGTCGTCTTCTTCAAGTAGACCGTAACTGTATTTAGACGACGTCGCCGGTAAGTCTCTCTTAGTGATTCTGTAAAATTCAAGCTGCTCTTGAGTCATCCCGTCTTTTGGTGTGCCGTGATTTGAACTATGAGTGCTTCTAAAGCTTCCTTTTTGAGCTGCGGTCGTGGTAGTGTCATTATTGTCAGGAGCTTGAGGCTCCCTTTCGGTCAACTTCTCGAGCAGAGCTCTGCTACACTTGAATCCCCGGGCCTTTATCTGCTTTTCCATTTCCCTCAGACAAAATTCCCGCTGTCGATCTGCCCGGGTCACGTGGGGCGACGTGTTGCTTCCGTCTGCAGCTTGACGGGGACGTTTGGAGGCCTGACTCGTGTGTGGAGGCTCGTGTGAGACCGGCACTGGTGTCGCTTGGTGTGGGTTTATTCCTTCCCGCTCTAGCTGTCCGGAGCTTACAGGACGCATGCGTGTATCCCCAGACTCAAGGGGTGTGTCTGTTTGTTGCAAAAACTGCTCACCATCCCCTCTCGCGTCTGAAAGTGACCGTTTCATTTCACCAGGAGACGGACTTGAGGTTAATTGATTTGTCTCCCCCGAGGAAACCGCTCTCGACGTTGAAGGCCCTCTGGTCAATGTTCCGCCCCGTTTCAATTCTGACTCGGATTCCTTTTGAACAGAATCAGAAGACGGAGCTGTGTGTGCCCGTACAGACGAGTCAGACGATGACGTAATTTCACTCTGAGAACGGCCGCGCGCCCGAGTGAAGGAGAGCTGAGACTCTCTTCTCTTTTTGGCCGGGGACACACCTTCCTCGTGTGGAGCGCTGGTTCCCGACCCAGGGGACTGCCGAGCGGTCAAATGTGCGGGGCTGTCACTGGAGGCCACTTCCCTGTTGGCCGTGTTCCGGGCCACACGTTTCCCAGGATTTCTAACGGTTTTCCCTTCTGGAGTTCCACCAGTGGGCGAGGGTTCTGATGCTGGTGGTCCTAAAGCTGGTCTCTGGGGTTCACTGGCCCTCATTTCGTCAGGGCTCCCATACAAGGCTGGCCCTGCAACTCCGACGGACTGCATAGTATTCGGTAATCCGGATAAACACGTCATAACACGTGGGCTCCAGGCTGTGCCAGTCGGTGACCAGATCGGCTGCGGTGATGTGACTCTGCCCGAGGACACAGGCTCTGGTTCTGTGAGGGAAAGTGACACAGAACGGGATGGGTCAGAGGTTTAGTTTTAGTAAGAGTTTTACGGCACTTGCAACACAATAAGGTCATATAAGTGCCGAAGATTAGAGGTGTTACAAGAGAGTAACAAACACAAACAAGAAAGAGGGGAGATGAAGACGATAGATGTTTGACAGGAAGGAAGGAGCAAACCACACCAGAGCACCCGCCAATCACCCACTGAGATGGGTCACAGGTGAGAAGAGGTGAAGAGACGCCATTGGTATTTCCTTGCCGACCAGGTCTCGGTGGGCTCGATATGTCTTTGGAAAATGGCGAAACAGAACAATTTTAGTTTTAGTAGAGGTTTTACAGCGCTCGCAACTACGTAAGGTCATTTGAGCGCTAGAAGATTAGAGGTGTTAAAAGAGAGTAACAAACATAAAAAAGAAGAAGGGGAGATAAGGATGATAGACGTTTTATGGGAAAAAGAAGCCAACCATACCAGATCACCCGCCAACCAATCACGAGACAGATCAGGGACGATCGGAAGGGACACGAGAAAGAGACATACCTTTAGCTTCTCCTGAGTTGTTCCCCTCGATAGGTCTCGGCTGACAAGGAGAGGTTCTCGGAGCGTGCTGTATTAAGCTATTGGGGTTATGGAGAGCGCCAGTAGAGTCTGCGGTGGTTGTTGGGAGGTAGCCACCACCCGTGGACGTCTGAGGCATGATGGGGATGGCGCAGTTCTCGTGCATTAGGCAGAGGTCCCTCGGCGACCTGGTAACTGTGGTCCCACTGCGCACACTAGTCACACTGCAGAGCACCCGCCAACCACCCTCTGTGTCAGAGGTGAGAAGAGGTGAAGGGGATGGGTCAAAGGTGATTTTAGCTTTAGTAGGTGTTTTACTGCACTTGCAATACAATAAGGTCATATAAGTGCCGAAGATCAGAGGTGTTACAAGAGAGTAACAAACACAAAAAAGAAGGAGGGGAGATGAAGACGATAGATGTTTGACAGGAAGGAAGGAGCAAACCACACCAGAGCACCCGCCAACCACCCACTGAGATGGGTCACAGGTGAGAAGAGGTGAAGAGACGCCATTAGTTTTTCCTTGCCGACCAGGTCTCGGTGGGCTCGATAGGTCATTGGAAAATGACGAAACAGAACCGCTTTAGTTTTAGTAGAGGTTTTACAACGTTCGCAACTGCGTAAGGTCATTTGAGCGCTAGAAGATTAGAGGTGTTAAAAGAGAGTAACAAACATAAAAAAAGAAGAAGGGGAGATAAGGATAATAGATGTTTCATGGGAAAGAAGAAGCCAACCACACCATATCACCCGCCAACCAATCACGAGACAGACCAGGGACGATCAGAAGGGACACGAGAAAGAGACATACCTTTAGCTTCTCCTGAGTTGTTCCCCTCGATTGGTCTCGGCTGACAAGGAGATGTTCTCGGAGCGTACTGTGTTAAGCTATTGGAGTTGAGGTAGCGACCACCCGTGGACGTCTGAGGCATGATGGGGATGGTGCAGTTCTCGTGCATTAGGCAGAGGTCCCTCGGCGACCTGGTAACAGTGGTCCCACTGCTCACACTAGTCACACTTGCCACTGTGTGTGGATCTTGCAGGGAGGACGCACTGTCTGTTTCCGTTGTCTGTACGTGATGAACTCCAGGTGCACCAAAGGGAGACCATCCGCCCTCGTTCGCCGACACGTCTGTTGCCATAGCCGCTGCCGTATTGTCCTGGGCGGGGTGAGTCTCGCCGGGTGGCAGAGTTGAGATACGCTCGTGAGCTCCTGCCCTTGAGGACTGTGTGAGATCTGACGCTCTGATATACATCGATGCTGCTGCGGTGTCGTTTGGTTCACTTCTGTCACTTCTGTCGTCCGTTAAAGCAGGCGGATATCTAGCTCTCTCGGAGCGCCTCTCATCTGGTGGGGTGGCAAGAAGAAAACGTTCTTGTGATTGCCCTGTGCCCAGGGGTGTGAGGACAGTTGGAAGCTGGGGACTGTCTCCGTCTGGTCGCACGCTGCTCAACCTTTGACTCAAAGACGGAACAAGGGAGGGGTTCGTGCATGTAACACGTGACGTCATCATAACACTCGGGCTCCAGGCTGCGGTAGATGGTGACGTCATCGTAACACGTGGGCTCCGGGCTGTGCCAGTTGGTGACGCAATCATAACTCGTGGGCTCCAGGCTGTGCCAGTTGGTGACCAGGTCGGCTGAGGCGATGTGACTCTGTCCGTGGACACAGGCTCTGGTTCTGTGAGCGGAACTGGCACAGAACAGGATGGGTCTGAGGTTTAGTTTTAGTAAGAGTTTTACGGCACTTGCCGCGCAACAAGGTCATATAAGTGGCGAAGATTTGAGGTGTTACAAGAGAGTAACAAGCACAAGAAAGAAGGAGGGGAGATGAGGACGATAGATGTTTGATAGGAAAGAAGAAGCCAACCACAACAGATCACCCGCCAACCACCCACGAGACAGATCAGGGACGATTAGAAGGGACACGAGAAAGAGACATACCTTTAGCTTCTCCTGAGTTGTTCCCCTCGATAGGTCTCGACTGACAAGGAGAGGTTCTCGGAGCGTGCTGTATTAAGCTATTGGGGTTATGGAGAGCGCCAGTAGAGTCTGTGGTGGGTGTTGGGAGGTAGCGACCACCCGTGGACGTCTGAGGCATGATGGGGATGGCGCAGTTCTCGTGCATTAGGCAGAGGTCCCTCGGCGACTTGGTAACAGTGGTCCCACTGCTCACATTAGTCACACTGAAGAGCACCCGCCAACCACCCACTGTGTCAGAGGTGTTAAGAGGTGAAGGGGATGGGTCAGAGGTGAGGAGAGAGGAATGGGTAATATTTTGTATTAGTAAGAGTTTTATGGCACTTGCAGCACATTAAGGTCATATAAGTGCCGAAGATTAAAGGTGTTACAAGAGAGTAACCAACACAAAAAAGGAAGGACGGGAGATAAAGACGATAGATGTTTGATAGAAAGGAAGGAGCAATCCACACCAGCGCACCTGCACAATCACCCTTTGGGTCAGAGGTGAGAAGAGGGGAAGGGGGTGGGTCAGAGGTGAGAAGAGGTGAAGGGGGTGGGTCAGAGGTGAGAAGAGGTGAAGGGGGTGGGTCAGAGGTGAGAAGAGGGGAAGAGGCACTAGCGTTTTATCCAGGCCCACCAGCTCTAGGTCATTGGAAAATGGCGAAACAGAACAGTTTTAGTTTTAGTAGAGGTTTTACGGCGCTCGCAACTGTGTAAGGTCATATGAGCGCCAGAAGATTAGAGGTATTAAAAGAGGGAAACAAACATAAAAAAAAGAAGAAGGGGAGATAAAGATGATAGATGTTTCATGGGAAAGAAGAATCCAACCACACCAGATCACCCGCCAACCAACCACGAGACAGATCAGGGACGATCGGAAGGGACACGAGAAAGAGACATACCTTTAGCTTCTCCTGAGTTGTTCCCCTCGATAGGTCTCGGCTGACAAGGAGAGGTTCTCGGAGCGCACTGTGTTAAGCTATTGGGGTTATGGACAGCGCCAGTAGAGTCTGTGGTGGGTGTTGTGAGGTAGCCACCACCCGTGGACGTCTGAGGCACGATGGGGATGGCGCAGTTCTCGTGAATTTGGCAGAGGTCCCTCGGCGACCTGGTAACAGTGGTCCCACTGCTCACACTAGTCACACTGGCCACTCTGTGTGGTTCTTGCAGAGAGGACACACCGCTCGACAAGGCCGGAGCAGTTGTTGGAGGAGGAGATGTGGGAACTGTGTCCTGGGCGTTAGGTGGTGCTGGAGACTCCGCCAAAAATCTGAACATAGATGCGTACTGGGCGTTCGCGGCTTGAGCCTCCGTGGAATGAAGCGGGCGTAGGAAAAAGACGATGTCGAGTGCCGTGGGTTCGAGTCCAGAACTTGCTGGTGTTCCGTCAACTTCGTCATCATCTTCTCTCTTGTTGTTGTTCTCCTCCTGAGTGGAATCCCCGGCCACATCCTCCTCGCTATCCTCGTTCCCGTTTGTTGCTGGCGGCGAGCCTGTGGCCTGGCCCCAGTCGATGTACTCGTGAGGCTCGTAGCCAGTGTGCTCCATTGCGGGAACGGGAGAATCTTCCAACACACACACCCTAGGCCCTACCTCCACTCACTGGCCCTGGTAAACTGCTCACTCGCAGGGCACAGAAGTCGGAACACAGTCGCAGGATTCATTGTGGACGGACAAGAACACACCAACTAGGCTAACTAACCTGTGTAGTTTTCTGAAAACGTTGGCTACCATAAGCGGAAAATAATCCCTCCTCCCTCCCCCGCCTTATCAAACAACAACAGAACACACAATGCACACACACACACACACACACACACACACACACACACACACACACACACACACACACACACACCCACACGCACACACACACACAGAGCCCCCCCTCCACTCACACAAACACACAATACACATCTAAAAAAGCAGAAGTAATAAATACATTTTTGAAATGAAGTAGAGCGAAAAAGGGGGGAAGGGGGGGGGGGGGGGGTTACATTAAAAAAATAATATAACTTCAACTGGCTAAAAACTAGAAAACATAAATATTTTTAAAAAGTAAATACATTGAAAAGTTTAAACGTTAACTCTGGAAAGAAGCACATGGCCGAATTCATGACTACAAGTTGTGAACAAACCGAGTGGGCAATGCTTCTGTCCAGTGCACACTGTTGATCTAACTCATCGGATGGAGTCGGGGCCAGACAGATTGGTCGCTTTACACACGGCTATCCCGAAAAATGCTGTTTTGAGGAAATCAAAGGTAAAGATTTTGGACCCTTGTTCAGTTTCTTTAAAAGACAAGGAGAGTTTTCTCCATAACCAAACAAATATACACACCAATGAAACCAAACTTCTGTAATAGGAAGGGCAATGCCCATTTTTGGTGTAGGTTAAGAATTCTGGAAACCGCGGAATCTGGGTTAGCCCGCTTGTCCTTAAAAGTGACCAATTATCCTGCATGAATAGAACAAAGGCCACCATCTTGGCACAATACGACCGAATTCAACAAAATTCGACTGTCACCTTCAAAATCAAACGCAGTTGTTTTTCAAGTTTGCCAGTCGAATGTGTTGTATTGTTCCATATAAATGGTAACTTTGGCCCCATCCAGGAAGGAAAATCTGTCTGGGCTCGACTCGATGCAATGAATCTGACTGGCAGTGTGCACGGTCCATAATGAATAATTGAGCTCTGAGTTGACGGAGGCGGGTGCACTGTGAGCAAACACACTGTCGAACACACTGTTAGACACACTGTCGCTCCCACACAAGGACAATATTCAGGGCTCTCTCTCTCTCTCTCTCTCTCTCTCTCTCTCTCTCTCTCTCTTTTTCTTTCTCTCTCTCTCTCTCTCTCTCTCTCTCTCTCTCTCTCTCTCTCTCTCTCTCTCTCTCTCTGTGTCTCTGTCTCTGTCTCTCTATGTCTCTGTCTCTCTCCCCCCGTACCCCCCCCTCTCTCTCTCTCTCTGTGTCTCTGTCTCTGTCTCTCTATGTCTCTGTCTCTCTCTCTCCCCCCTACCCCCCTCTCTCTCTCCCCCCCTACCCCCCCCTCTCTCTCTCTCTCTCTCTCTCTCTCTCTCTCTCTCTCTCTCTCGTGTCTCGTGTCTCGTGTCTCGTGCGTCCAGTACTGTGTTCGTGCTGTGTAAAAATTCTGCTCTTCGCAGACGAAACATTTTTTTTCTTATCACAACAGACATATCAATGATTTTCGTGGTTGGTTTTTGTTTGTTCGTTCGTGTTTTTTTGTTGTTTGGGGGGGGGGGGGGGGGTTGTTTTTAAATAATTTCCAAACAAAAGTGTATCAACTGTTGCGATCTCGCACCCTAACGAGAATGTTATTCTCAATGCTCAATAAAAAAAAACTTCGCTATATTTCTTTGCTTGAGGAATAAAATAATCCAATAATAATACTTTCTGTCAGATTCACTTTAAACAAGTGGTTTTAACAATAAGGCTTTATTTAAAGGGGTCCACAGACA
>NW_004797520.1:69640-75708 GCF_000002075.1 Aplysia californica | reverse complement strand
GGGGGAGTTGTCTATTTTTATCTAAACTCCGTCGAAGGTGAGGGGGGGGGGTAAAAGTTTCAACACTTAATAATTTACAAACGCTTTTTTTGCGCTGCTCCTGCGGCGACAAGGTCGTATTTACTGTATTCACTAATGTCCTGTCTTGTTGTGCGTATGCGTGAGTGCACCTGAGCTTTGTAACATCTACTGCCATTGTAAACGACCAAGACAAATTGGTCGCTTTTAAGAACAAGCGGGCTAACCCAGATTTCTGGAGTTTCCAGAAATCTTGACCTAAACCAAAAGTTGGCATTGTCCTACCTATAGGAGATGTTTGGTTTCATTGGTGTGTATATCTGTTTGGTTATAGAGAAAACTCTTCTTGTCTTTTAAAGAAACTGAACAAGGGTCCAAAAAACTTTACTTTCGATTTTCTCAAAACAGCATTTTTCGGGAGATAGCCTCCTTGTGCTTAAAAGCGAACAATTATTTATCCCTCCGAGATGAATAAAGATTGTCACTGTCATTGTCACTGTCATTGTTATTGTCATCGTCATTGTCATTATTGTTATTGTCATTGTCACTGTCATTGTCATTGTCATTATCATTGTTATTGTGATTATCATTATCATTGTCATTATCATTGCTATTGTGATTATCATTATAATTGTCATTATCATTGTCATTTTCATTTTCTTTGTCATTGAATTATCATTGTCAGAATCATTGTCATAATCATTGTCATTGTCATTGTCATTGTCATAATCATTGTCATTGTCATTGTCATTGTCATTATCATTGTCACTGTCATTGTCATTATCATTGTCATTGTCATTGTCATTGTCATTATCATTGTTTGGTAAGCAGGGTAGGAGGGAGAGTCTTGTTTTAATTTTAGACAAAAATAACATAACAATATAAAATGTTTAAATTTGTTTAATAGCTCAACGTTTCGCCCCGTTGACTTCCTCAGGAGCAACTGAGAGAAAAACTAATTATCATTGTCATTGTCATTGTCACCTGTTGAGCACATTCTCCACATGCGGGTACTTCTTCCTGTCGTAAGGCGGATAGACCTTGTGCGGACCCTTGTAGGAGTACTTCCATCTGTTGTGGGCCAGGAAGGGCTCCTGGGAGGCTGCCAGCACGTGCAGGGGCGTGTGGTAGGTGGCATTGCTCCAATCTGTCGTCGTCGTGTCCATGGCAGACTGGAAGGGGGGGGGGAGGGAGGGAGGGGGGAGGGAGGGAGGGAAGGAGCAAAACGTGTTTTTAAGCAAAGGAATAACGGTCATTGTATAAGTTATCCACCCTTTTCAACTGCAGGTGGTTGGTGGGTGCTCTGGTGGGGTTTGCTTCTTCTTTCCTATCAAATATCTGTCGTCCTTATCTCTCCTCCTTCTTTTTTATGTTTGTTACTCTCTTGTAACACCTCTAATCTTCGGCACTTATATGACCTTAGTGAGTTGCAAGTGCCGTAAAACTCTAACTAAAGCTAAAAACGAAACCGTTTCAACACTGTACTGTTGTTTAGGAGGCGTGACCTCTGACTTTAAAACACATCACGACCCCCCCCCCCCTACAGGATCATGTCACAAGTGGGGGATAACCTTACAAACTTCCCCAAATAACCCACTCTCAGAACACACTATATCCCCTCGCCCCCGCCGTCCCCTCAGTCTGAAGCAGTCTTTAGGCCATTCCCAAAGGGGGGATATTAACATGTTCTTCTTATGCACACTAGAATTGTAAATAGGCTGATTTATCAATGTCATGTTCATACTGTGCCGGAACAACATAAGGGGAACTGCTGCTTTTTCTTTCCTCGTCCTTACTATCGTCATTTTTCCTCTTCTTCTTTTGTATGTTTGTCACTTTCTTGTGAACTGCTATTTCCGGGGTGCCTTGATAGTCGAAGCAGGCTTTGTGTTTGAGGCAAGAGAAGTGAGCAGAGTAAGCTTGATGCCCTGTTTTACAGCATACATCTAAAACATTTAAAAGTTGACACATTTTACTCAACACTACACTTTAACGTACGTCAAAGAAACACGATTCAAGAGACGGGGTGAGTAATTTTCGAGACTCACGTGGAGACGTCAAGACAGTCGGGGAATCAAATCTACAAGCTTACACTGAAATGTGGGGGCAGGGTTGTGTCGCTGTCTCAAAATGAGCAATTTGGAAGCAAGGCTACAGTAAGTCATTTTTTAAAAGTCATTTATTTTAGTGATCCTGTGTATGTATCCAAACAGCGGTTTTTAATATAGGGCCCAAAGAGAAAAACTTTTGTATTACTGGGTCAAGATTTTTTAAATTATTGCAGAAGTGCCAGGCAAAGTTTCGTGAGCATAGGTACATTCTTCAATGAGCTAGAATTTTTAACGTGGTCAGACGAAAGTGAACAAGCTATAAAACTAAGAACACACTATTGGGGATTCAAGCCAGTGACATTCATTCCGTAGTTTATCGTGATACCGACTGAGTTAACAGTGCGCCAAGTAGAGGAACGAAGGAATGTGCACTCAAAACAGAGTTATTTAAATCTCGGGGGGACCGTGTGCAAGTTGCGCAAGTTAAAGATCCCTTGGTTGTCAAAAATCGATAAGAGTAGGCTTCGGCCGCCACCCGGGCAAAATTCAAAATTTCCTACCTACTGAAAAAGTTTAATGTGTCCCGCGCGCTCATATGACCTTATGCATCGCCGTAAAACACTTTCCAAAAAAAAAAAGACCCCCCCCCCAAAAAAAAGAAAAAAGAGTTATTTAAGTTGAAAATTGTAATCTAGTAAACGTAAACGTGGGCCTTTCATTCATAACTTACTTGACCTCGATTTCACATCCGGGGTTTCCATTCTACATAGAGACATTTCTGGGTCACCGTGATGTCATGTATCAAAAGAGCTTTAAAAATGAGAGGTTCATATGAACATTTTCCAGAAAAGAGACGGTTTTATAAGTAAAGGAACAACAGGAGACGTAGGCTATCTATCTATCTATCTATCTATCTATCTATCTATCTATCTATCTATCTATCTATCTAGCTATCTATCTATCTATCTATCTATCTACCCCCACCCCTCACCTCAGCGTTCCGATAGACCCGGGGAAACCTGCGCCTCGTGATAGGCTCGGCGGGGCCCGGGTTCTGGTAAGACGTAGCCGTCACAGGGTTGTAGTCGCAGGTCGTGGGGTTACGACCCCGGTGGTGCAGGTAAGAGTGGTCGGTGTGGTGGAGACGGTGGTCGACGGGGTGGAGGCGCCGGCCTAGAGATCTGGTGTCACGGCCCTGGGGAGGGGGAGGGGGGAGGGGGAAGGGAGAGGGGGAAGGAGGGAAGGAGGAGGTGGGGAAGGGAGGGGTGAAGAGTTGTTGTAATTATAACCAACATCAAGGACATCGGCAAAAGTAACAACAAAAACAATAACAACAAAATCAGCGATAACAGTAACAATAACAATAACAACTACAAAAGCAATAACAACTACAAAAGCAATAGCAACAACACCACCACCACCAACAACAACAACATCATCATAAACAAGAGGTCTGGAGTCACGGCCCTGTGGGGGTGGAGGTGGAGGCTTATTGTAATGTAATTGTAGATTTGTTTTACGTCATCCATCGACACAATTTACATGATTTGATTAGGAGGCCGGCTGCTTCTACCCTGCTTGTCAGGGCCAGAACGGGCAGAGGGGGAAACAGCATTATTGCAGACAGCCGGACATATTCAATTAAAAAGAGAAAAGCAAACAAAACAAAACAAACAAACAAATAAAAAACAACAACAACAACAACAACAACAACAACCACAAAACCACCCGGGAATCGGAATCACGTCTTCTGTGTGCAATGGCGAAGTACCTCACCACTACACCACAGACGCTGGTCTATAAAGAGTTACACTTTTGTTAACATTGGGCGTACGTCTGTGAGTCAATATATCTGTGTATTCGTCGGTCTGTGCGTCTGCTCTTTCATTTGTGCATATCTATCTATCTATCTATCTATCTATCTATCTATCTATCTATCTATCTATCTATCCATCCACTCACATTCCCCAGATAGACTCCGTGTTCCTGGAAGTAGTGCCTGTTGTCGTGTTGTGTGAACGGGTTGTTGGTCTTGTAGATCACCTGAGGACAAATATAATAATGATATTGTATCAGAATTCTTGTAGATCACCTGAGGACAAATATATAGTGGATCAGAAACTGTGGAGACATTTCGATGTGCTAGAGACATAATAATAGAACTTTGTAATTCTGAGTTATAGCGATTACAGCCACTAACCTCTGTAGGGAGAGTGTCAGCTCTACCCAGTGTAACCCCAACAACTAACTTCCTTTTTGTGGAAAAGGTAGGCAACACCCAATGTAATCCCAACCACCCTCTTCCTTTTTTTGGAAAAGGTCAGGTATACCAAAGATCGTACATAACAAGATAGTTCACTCAGCCAAAAAAGTGTTTGCGGAAGTCCGCGCTTTGCTTCAGCTGGCGCAGCAGTCTTTGTTTTGAAGAGCTATTTCGTTTCTCCAGAAGAAGAATAGGAACAGCACAGTTTGTAGGTTTCACTTTTGTTCTTTTTGACACAAGTAGGCCAACTCTGATAGCAAAGTCCACGCTTTTTCGAACAGGGCGCTTCAGAATTTTAAGGACATTTTTTTTAATTGGCTAAAAGAGAGAAGTGAATTATCTTGTTATACATGATCTCTGGGAACACCCAGTGTAATCCCAACCCCTCACTTCCATGTTGGTGGAAAAGGTCAGCCACCCCCAATGACCTCACGGTGAAGAAACCGAGCCATAGCCTGTCATGTAACCACAACCACTGACATCCTCTTTGAGCAGAAAGTCAGACATACCCATAGACTGGAATTATAATATTCTGGAGAGTGCACTGCAATAGCCGCCGCTCGCAGCACTACCCCCCCCCCGCACTTTTCCCCTTCATTAGTCTCCAAATTGAGTCAATTGGTAAGCTCCACCGTGAATCAAATTTACGTCAGAGTGCATGATCTGGGATATTGTTTTATAAGTCTATGGCTATGCGCAGTGTGATCCACACAGCTGAGCTCCTCCTCGGCAGTTATATGTCCTATTTGTGCCTCAAGTGCCGTAAAAAAACAACTCTTTCTGAACCTAAACTGACCTCCTCCTTGTGCCTGAAGGGCTGTGGCGGGGAGCGGGGTTTGGCGGGAGCAGAGAAGGGTTCCACTCACCCCACACACACTATTTATATATCCACTGGCCACACACACACTATATTTTTTTAAAAAATTAACAAAATATATATATATATATACACGTAACATATACAGCCACTGACCTCCTCCTTGTGCCGGAAGGGCTGTGGCGGGGAGCGGGGTTTGGCGGGAGCAGAGAAGGGTTCCACTCACCCCACACACACTATTTATATATCCACTGGCCACACACACACTATATTTTTTTAAAAAATTAACAAAATATATATATATATACACGTAACATATACACCCACTGACCTCCTCCTTGTGCCGGAAGGGCGCCTCCAACATGTCCCTAGTACTCGTCCTGTCTCTCAGCCGGCCCTCTGGGTCCCCCGGCTCTCCGCGGTGTCGGAACTGGGGAGGAAAACAAAACGGTTTGGTTGGTTTTTATTTAGTATTTTCTAAGAAAATTCATGTTTTGTTTTTTTATAACTTTTTTTTCAATAAAGGTGTTCATACCTCCCCCATCCCACCTCCCAAGCTCCCTTCCCAAAATCGACACAATTGACAATTTTAGATTACTTCGATGGCGGACTTCGACCTTGACTTTTCGAGCCAACACAGGCTGAGAGAGACACAACATCCCAGCAGAAGGACCGGGATACGCGATACAAATTTCTCCTCCCCCTGGAATCGAACTTTATTTGCTTCGTTTAAGAATTAATTTTTGTTGGTTTTTTGGCTTTGTTTGTTTGTTTGTTTGTTTGTTTTTTGGTTTTTGGTTGTCTTTCTTTACTTTTTTCATTTAGGGTTTTCTTACTCGTCCTTGGGGGCTCTCGTGGCCTAGAGGTTAAGGTGTTGGCCTCTCATTCAAAAGGTTCCGGGTTCGAATACGTGTGGTGA
>NW_004797520.1:65443-68430 GCF_000002075.1 Aplysia californica | reverse complement strand
CCTCTCCCCCCAATTGCGGGTATAGGATTACCCCAGGATCAGGCCAACAAGCCGTGTCCCCACACAGCGGCCTAACCAGACTGTGGTAGAACCCCCAGAGATTAGCCACAAATCCTTCAGCCCGGCACCTGCCGCGGTGCAACTCGGGCTTACTGCAACACTGCCAGTGCCAGCTATTGTGTGTGCTTTCATATTACTTGCTTCTTCTCTCTCTGCCTCTGTCTCTCTCTCTGTCTCTGTTTCTGTCTCTGTCTCTCTGTCTCTCTCTGTCTCTGTCTCTCTCTCTCTGTCTCTCTGTCTCTCTCTCTCTCTCTCTCTCTCTCTCTCTCTCTCTCTCCCTCTCTTTCTCTCTCTCTCTCTCTCACTGTCTGTCTCTGTCTCTCTGTCTCATCTCTCTCTCTCTCTCTCTCTCTCTCTCTCTCTCTCTCTCTCTCTCTCTCTCTCTCTCTTTGTGTGTGTGTGTGTGTGTGTAAAGCAAAGTTGGGTAACAGTTAAAAGTAGAGATATGTAAAAACAGAGAGATTGTCCGATAGAGAAAGAGAAAGAGAGAGCGAGAGAAAGAGAGAGAGAGAGAGAGAGAGAAAGAGAGAGAGAAAGAGAGAGGGATATATATAATTATATTATATTATATAGATAGATAGATAGAGAGTGTGAGAGGGGGGTCGGAGAGGGAGGAGGGAGAGAGGGGAAAGAAAGAAGAAAAATACTTGAGAAACAAAAGGAACCAGTCTGTGCTAAATAGTATTGGATGGTTCCAAAGCGCTAGACTACACAGTCATTTTTTCAGTATGGTTTTACGGCGTTTGCGACTGCATTTTAAGACACAGTCGCTGAAAAAGCATTAAAATACAGTAGCTTATCATATAATACATTGCACATGTATATAATATTGTCGCTTTTAAGCTCACGCGGGCTATCCCGAAAAATTATGTTTTGAGAAAAAGGAAGGTTACGATTTTGCCCCTTGTTCAGTTTCTTTAAAAGACAAGGAGAGTTTTCTCTATAACCAAACAAATATACACACCAATGCAACCAAACTTCTCCTATCCGTAGGGCAATGCCCACTTTTGGTGTAGGTCAAGATTTCTGGTTACCCCCTGAATCTGGGTTAGCCCGTTTGTCCTTAAAAGCGACCAATTAAAAAGCATTAAAATACAATAGTTTATAACTTAATAAATTGTTCATGTATCCAATATAAGCCCCTGTAAAACGGTGACCAGCTTATCTGTAAGCCTAGGGCAAGCTACTGTTTCTTGTGGGTACTGTTTACTGACTGACAGAACTCTTCAACACTTGTGGGCAGACAGGCATGAGAGGGAGAGCCGGGGAGAGAGAGAGGGGGGTGGGGGGAAGGGAGAGAGGGAGAGAGAGAGTGAGAGAGAGGGGAGAGGGGAGGGAGGGAGGGAGAGGGGAGTGAGACAGACAGACAGACAGACAGACAGACAGACAGACAGACAGACAGACAGACAGACAGACAGACAGACAGAGGGAGAGAGAGGGAGAGAGAGAGGGAGAGAGAGAGAGAGAGAGAGAGAGAGAGAGAGAGAGAGAGAGAGAGAGAGAGAGAGAGAGAAAGAGAGTCTATAAGTGTCTGTGTGTTCCCAGTAGGTATTGTGCTTGTGTTCTTGCTCAGGAAAACCTTCAAGACTCAAGACCCCCCACCCCCACCCCCCTGTTTAAGTCAACACACAGAGAGCAATGTTCCCAGCGAAGGCCGGGCGAGGAACCTTTGCCTATTTACCGACGTGTTCCGATCTCACTGACCGGCCGGCCAGAAATCGATTCTTCCACCACTTCAAAGTCAAGAGGTCCGCCGGATGACGTCACCGAAAATGTAATATTGCACGATAAGATGGTCGAAACTAAGGTCCCGGTAAACAAACAGAAACAAAAAACCAAACAAAATAAAATAAAATAAAACCAAAAGGAAAAAAACAACCTAAACACTCCCCAGTAAATAGTGTAGACTTACATTTGAGGTAAAGTTTTACTTTTCACTTAATAAAATAGAAGGGGGGGGGGGGGCTCTCGTGGCCTAGAGGTTAAGGTGTTCGCCTCTCATTCAAAGGTCCCGGGTTCGAATCCGAGTAGCGACAGAAACATTTTCTTCTTAAAAAATGTCTCTTTTCATCCCCTTTCCTGCTCTCTTGCAATGTTCTGTCGTCTGCTTTCGTCTTCATTTCTTCCCCCACCCCCTCACCCCCTTTGCCCTCTCCTCTGGGCTTCTGGCTCTTTCTGCAGCCTTTCTACTGCTACTCCTTGGCTCCTTCTTACTGCTGTCTTTCTGCCACACCCCTGATCTTCTGGTAGGAAAGATCGACACATAGCCTTCTCGGACAAGGGGAAAAAATCTCGGAGGGCCCGAGTGCAAGTCGCGCACATTAAAGATCCCTTATTGATCTAAAATCGATAAGAGTAGGCTTCGGTCTAAATGGTCAAAATTTCCTACCAATGTATAATGTATCCCACGCGCTCATATGACCTTACGCATTTGCGAGCACAGTAAAACACTGCCCCCCCCCCCACACACACACAGATTCACACACATACACACACACACACACACACACACACACACACACACACACACACACACACACACACACACTCACTCACTCACTAACTCACAAACAAAAAAATACACGCAATGATTTAGAGAAGGTGAATGCGAGAAAGACAGACAGAGAGAGAGAGAGAGAGAGAGAGAGAGAGAGAGAGAGAGAGAGAGAGAGAGAGAGAGAGAGAGAGAGAGAGAGAGAGAGAGAGAGAGAGATGGGGAGAGGGGGGGGGACAACATCTTTTCTTGCGCTCTCACCAACCACCAGGGCCTTACACGAGAAAAATATTACCGTAAACCATCATAAAACAAACACAACCCCTCTCCCCCCCTCTCCCCACACAAAACCCCCACAAAGACTGGTTCCTACCGATGGTGTGCACAACAACAACAAACAACACCACCAACACGAAGAACAACGACAACAACG
>NW_004797520.1:62795-64605 GCF_000002075.1 Aplysia californica | reverse complement strand
CAAGCGTTCAAAATTGGTACACTCACGATTTTCAGTTTGTGACTACAGTCGTTTTTCTCCTGTAGTCTTCTATAAACGACCCATTACATCCCCGTTACCACGCAAATTGTCAGATCATGCAGCGGCAGATATGTACCTCTAAAAACAAAGAAAAAAAGATAAAAGAAGCTTTTTTATCCTCTAGCTTGAGGCTTTTGTCAGAATGAGCACAGATGTGCATTGCTCTTTAGAGTATGTATCTGTATATAACTCCAAAGGTCTTGTACTCTAATTCCTGCATGAGGTTAAATGATGCATCTAATGTGATATGTACATTTTGTCAGCTTTACTTCTCTTTTCATATTGAATTTTATAGAGAGTAATATATTATAATTAAAATGTTCATGTATACCTGCATGTGTTTTTATGGTCCTGTACAGTCAAGAAAAATTTGTGGGTGGTTGGCGGGTGCTCTGGTGTGGTTTGCTTCTTCTTTCCACTTCCACTGTCAAACTTCTATCGTCCTTATCTCTCCTCCTTCTTTTTTTGTGTTTGTTACTCTCTTGTAACACCTCTAATCTTCGGCACTTATATGACCTTATTGTGTTGCAAGTGCCGTGAAACATGTACTAAATTTAATTTAAAAGAAAAATGTCTCTCTGGGATAATAAAGTATTATCTTATCTTATTTCCCCCGGCATCTATCTCTCAACACAGGCGCTACAATAGCCGTACTAGGCACATGTAATGTCTGATGTAGTGTGAGAAAAGAGCAGGGAAAGACGTAATATAATATCATTTGTATATCATTAGTTTTTAATAAGAGTTTTACGGCACTTTCAACATAAATTAAATAGTCCGCACAAGCGCCGAAGATTAGAAGTGAGAGTAACGTACAAAGAAAAGAAGGAGGAGAGATAATACTTATCATTTGTATAATATCTATAGTTTTGATGAAAGTTTTACGGCAGTTGCAGCACAAATAGTCTGATTAAACAATAGGAAAATTAGTAAAATTCCGTTGTTTACTTTTGACAGCTTTCAATATTTTAATCTACTCATGCTGCACAGCCCTTAGGTTTGAGCAATCCGCCGAACGGACGTCACAGCACGTGGGAACGTGGAGCAGAGTGAAAACTCACCATTAACCTCGGCTGCTCACTGCTCGTATCGAAGGATCGTTTACTCAAATACATTAGCACACGAGGAGCAAGACTCTAAATCCATTGTTTTTTTTTATTACTTCCCTTCTTTCATCCCAGCAACTGAAGGAAGTCATAGGCGTAGCCTTGCTTTGGAATACTGAATCATTGGAACAGAAGCACATTGTCAAGATGGATAAAGCAGAAGGAAATGGGTGAAGAGACTTTCCTGGTTTAAAGAGGGCGGCCTTTGAAGACTGATTGTTTCCATAGGGAGGTTGTCCGACGAGATATTAGGTTTTCTTCTATGACAAAACTTTTATAAACGCTCACCATGTGTTCCAAAAAGAATGGCAGTCAAAGGATGGACATATTAAAAGACAAGTTCCAGCTGGAAAAGGAGAAAGACTGATAGTTGCACACTGTGGAAGCAGTGAAAATGGTTTACTTGAAAACGCAGAACTATTTTTTAAGTCAAATTCCACTTACAACAGAAATTATCACAAGGAAATGAATGGCAACACATTTCGAGATATGATTATTTTAAAAAATGTTACCTGCACTGGGCAAACCATCTTGCTTAGTGATGGATAATGCGTCATATCACAATGTAGTGGAAGAAGAGGACAAAATTTAAACAAGTGCAAGCAGGAAAGAGGAAATAAAAGATTGGCTCAACAAAGAGAGCG
>NW_004797520.1:60204-62695 GCF_000002075.1 Aplysia californica | reverse complement strand
AAATTCCGTTGTTTACTTTTGACAGCTTTCAATATTTTAATCTACTCATGCTGCACAGCCCTTAGGTTTGAGCAATCCGCCGAACGGACGTCACAGCACGTGGGAACGTGGAGCAGAGTGAAAACTCACCATTAACCTCGGCTGCTCACTGCTCGTATCGAAGGATCGTTTACTCAAATACATTAGCACACGAGGAGCAAGACTCTAAATCCATTGTTTTTTTTTATTACTTCCCTTATTTCATCACAGCAACTGAAGGAAGTCAGAGGCGTAGCCTTGCTTTGGAATACTGAATCATTGGAACAGAAGCACATTGTCAAGATGGATAAAGCAGAAGGAAATGGGTGAAGAGACTTTCCTGGTTTAAAGAGGGCGGCCTTTGAAGACTGATTGTTTCCATAGGGAGGTTGTCCGACGAGATATTAGGTTTTCTTCTATGACAAAACTTTTATAAACGCTCACCATGTGTTCCAAAAAGAATGGCAGTCAAAGGATGGACATATTAAAAGACAAGTTCCAGCTGGAAAAGGAGAAAGACTGATAGTTGCACACTGTGGAAGCAGTGAAAATAGTTTACTTGAAAACGCAGAACTATTTTTTAAGTCAAATTCCACTTACAACAGAAATTATCACAAGGAAATGAATGGCAACACATTTCGAGATATGATTATTTTAAAAAATGTTACCTGCACTGGGCAAACCATCTTGCTTAGTGATGGATAATGCGTCATATCACAATGTAGTGGAAGAAGAGGACAAAATTTAAACAAGTGCAAGCAGGAAAGAGGAAATAAAAGATTGGCTCAACAAAGAGAGCGTACCATTTGCACCTCTCAGTTAAAACCCGAACTCTTTTTGTTCGTTAAAGAAAGCAGAAAAACAGTTTCAAGTTGATAAACTTGTGAAACAGCACGGACACATTTGCCTACGGCTGCCACCCTACCACTCCCATTTAAATCCAATTTAACTCGTTTGGGCGATGATCAAAGGCACGGTTGCATCTCTCAAAACACCCGTTAAAATAAAAGATGTCAAACAGTTAACAGAATATGTGATATCTCGAGTGGACAAAGTTTATTGGCGGCAGTGGGAAACGCATTTAAAATATATGGAGGACAAGGATTGGGAGAAAGAAGGACTTCGATCAGTTCATCCGACCAAGAGTTGTCATCAACCCATGTGAACACTCGTTTGACTCGCTGACAGAACAAAGGTAGGCCAATGCTTAGACTACTCACTTCTTGCCACATTTTGCTCTATTTTCTGCACGCCCCTGAATGCGCACATTTTTTCGTGTTTGGATTATAGATACTGTAAGCACTCTAAATGTGATGTACTAATGATAAAGAGTAATTAATTAACCAGTCACTAATTAGCTACATAGTTTGAATTTTCCTAATGTCGTGGGTGCACATAACTACCACTAAAAATATGGTTAAAATCGAACAAGTAGTTGCTGAGATACAATGTATGATTTAGCTTCAATCAAACGCGTTCACGAATTATGGGATGGACTACAGTAACGTACAAAGAAAAGAAGGAGGAGAGACAAAGACTAAAGATGTTTGATAAGACAGAATGAGCAAATCCACACCGGGGGCTCTCATGGCCTAGAGGTTAAGGTGTTGACCTCTCATTCAAAGGTCCCGGGTTCGAATCCGGGTAGCGACCGAAAAATTTTCTATTCTAAAATTGTCCCCTTTCACCTCCTTTCTTGTTCTCTTGCAATATACTGTCGTCTGCTTTCGTCTCCTCTTTCAGCCCCCACCTCCACCCCCCCTTTACCTCCTCCCTTGGGCTCTTGACTCTTTCTGCAGCCTTTCTACTGCTTCTCCTTGGCTCCTTCTTACTACTGTCTTTCAGCCACACCCCTGATCTTCTGGTAGGAAAGATCTACACCTAGCCTTCTCGGACAAGGGCGCAAAACCTCGGAGGTCCCATGTGCAAGTTGCGCACATTAAAAAAGACCCTTGGTGGTCTAAATCGATAAGAGTAGGCTTAGGCCGCCATCCGGGCAAGTGCCGTAAAAAACTCTTATTAAAACTAAAACTAAATTTTAATGTAACAAGCCCAAACATTTAGAGTTTTGAGAAAAGTGCAGTTTCTTACTTTGCGTGGTATCGGTTGCATGTACTCGAGAAATATTTTGACGTAATTCAAATTCAAGTGTTGAAAAATGTTAGAAAAAAACCCCATGACAAAAGTAAAAGTGTTAAAGCAATTTAAAATACATTTAGGGGGGCTCTCGTGGCCTAGAGGTTAAGGTGTTGGCCTCTCATTCAAAGGTCCCGGGTTCGATTCCGGGTAGCGACCAAAAAATTTTCTTCTGTAAAATTGTCTCCTTTCACCTTCTTTCCTGCTCTCTAGCAATGTTCTGTTGTCTGCTTTCATTTCCACTTTGTGCCCCCACCCCCTCACCTCCTTTGCCCCCTCTTCTGGGCTCCTGACTCTTTCTGCAGCCTTTCTACTGCTACTCCTTGGCTCCTCCTTA
>NW_004797520.1:57420-59641 GCF_000002075.1 Aplysia californica | reverse complement strand
CCCCCCCCCCCCCTCTTCACCCCCTCACTCCAGGTCCCCCCCTCCCCTTTTTTTTCTATGCTTTTCTAAAGTTTGTAACACTTTTTTAACAAAAAGGTAGATCTAGTAACAGAAGGTAAGGGTGGGTGTGGGGAGAAGAGAGTGTCATAGTGTCTCAACACGGGTTTTCAAATTATGCCTAGTCCTTTTTCTTTCGTTTAGTTTTTTGTAGAAATTTTCTCGTTCTTCCAACCTAAAAAAAAAGCTGGTATACGTGTGGAACCTTTTTCTTTTGACTTATTTAGACCTACGTGATTATGGATACCCCCCCCCCCCCCCCCCCGCGCGCTCTCTGTTAAGCTAGACCCCCGTCTGTTCCCCTGTATGCAGCTGTTGAAAGCAACGTCGGAAATATAAAACCCTTTTCCACTTGAAGCCTTTCACTTCAGACATTACGGGAGCAAGCGTTAACATTTAGTTAACATAAAGTTCTCGTTTTCAGCGGGCTTTTACTGAAAATCAATACGGCGTCTATTTCAAAAGTGCACCGTTTTTACATAACAAAACTGCAAGAGTAAGAGATTAAAAGATATATTTTTTTAAAAGTATAAGAGATAAAAATATATTTTTTACAAGAAGGTTTTCGTGATTCTTGTCAAAGACTCGATTCAAAAGAAACATTTTTCTCCCACGAGTTTCCTATCGATTTCTTCCCGTAACTCGTTCTGTTATTTCGTCCCTTAACCCGTTCTGTACCAAAACAAACGATATACCAGAGCTATAAATTGCTTTGCACCTTTTGAGTTATTTCTTGCCTTAACTCGTTCTGCACCAAAACAAACGATATACCAGTGTTTTGCTCCACACCGTTAGGGTTATTTCTTCCCTTAACTCTTTCTGCACCAAGACTAACAATATACCAGTGCTTAGTGGGTGGTCGGCGGATGCTCTGGTGAGGTTTGCTTCTTCTTTTCTATCAAACATCCATCGTCCTAATCTCCCCTTCTTCTTTTATATGTTTGTTACTCTCTTGTAACACCTCTAATCTTCTGGCGCTCACATGACCTTATGCAGCTGCGAGCGCCGTAAAACCTCTACTAAAACTAAGATACCAGTGCTTTGCTCTTCACCGTTAGAGTTAATCTACCCCGAAAGATTCAAAATGCCAGCCCACGACACAGCGGTCTAACAAACTTATTGGGATCAGCGCGTGCAGTATTAGGTTCCTTTTTTTTAATGCACTTCTTTTCTTTAGTCTTTTTCCTTCTTTTTTTTCTTGTTCCTTTAGAGTTGGATATACTGTAGTTCTCCCAGGCAAATCAATGGGAAAATAGCTCTCTGTGTTTTGACAGTAGGCAAACCCATTAGCGCTCTGATAGGAAAAGAGTAATGAGGAATAAATTGTAGCATAATACTGCGTTTGGAAACCAAACACATACACACATTCGCACACATGCTCGCGCGCACGCACGCACACATACACAAACACGCTCTCTCTCTCTCTCTCTCTCTCTCTCTCTCTCTCTCTCTCTCTCTCTCTGTATCCACACAAAACACAAAAACACCATACCCCCCCCCCCCCCCCAAACACACACACACAACTGACGAACTATGTAACCCCAGACATACCATTCTTCTCGCTGTCACTGTGTGTCAAACTAAAGAAAAAACTCACAGGACATATTGATTTATATTGTACAGCAAGTGGCCACCGTTGATAATTACAATTGATTCCGGTATTGATCTGATTGATCGGGCTGATCGCGATCACAGGGTACTGGGGCCAACAGTGTGAAGTTGCCAGGCCCAGTTCTTGTCTTTATTAGTTTTAGTAAGAGTTTTACAGCACTTGCAACGCAATAAGGTCATAATATAAGTGCCGAAGATTAGAGGTGTTACAAGAGAGTAACAAACACGAAAAAGAAGGAGGAGAGATCAAGATGATAGATGTTTGATAGGAAAGAAGGAGCAAACCACACTAGAGCACTCGCCAACCACCCACATTTCTTGTCTGATAGGATTAAAACAGTGTGTGAAATGGTAATAGCAATCGTAATATGGCAAAAAGACGAGCCGAGAGTAAATATATATGTTATTGGATGCTACTACTACTACTACTACTACTACTACTACTACTACTACTACTACTACTACTACTACTACTACTCTACTACAGCTACTGCCGCAGCTGCCTCTATGATGGCTGTTGCTGCTGCTACTGACATTGTTGATGCTACTATTA
>NW_004797520.1:53359-57221 GCF_000002075.1 Aplysia californica | reverse complement strand
ACTGCCGCAGCTGCCTCTATGATGGCTGTTGCTGCTGCTACTGACATTGTTGATGCTACTATTACTATTATTTCGTCACCACCACCACCACCACCACCATCATCATCATCATCATCATCATCATCATCATCATCATCATCATCATCATCATCATTATCTCACCATCATCATCATCATCATCATCATCATCATCATCATCATCATCATCATCATCATCATAAGTAGCAGGAAATAAAAAAGGGGTTGAGACTTTGTATATTTTTCAAATTTAATACAGGTTCAACGTTTCGCCCTGTAAATGTCTTCGTCAGGCACACGATACAAAATATAATGTAAGATCTAATGACTACAATACAATGGCTACTATTACTACTATTTCATCATCATCATCATCATCATCATCATCATCATCATCATCATCATCATCATCATCATCATCACCACCCCTACCACCACCACCACCATCATCATCATCATCATCATCATCATCATCATCATCATCATCATCATCATCATCATCATCACCAGCTCCAGCACCATCATCATCATCATCCTCCTCCCAACACTCACCCATATTCCTTCGTTGGCCGACGAGGGCACAGCTCTCCTTCCTTTGGTCATCTCAAGAACTGTCGAGTTTCTTCCCACGAAAAGCAGGAAACAAAAAACTGTTCCAACAATGTCTCGTTATGTTGAACACAGTCGAGTAGAAGGAACAGAATTACTGTTTGTACTGCCGAATCGAAAACACAGCAACCAGTGAGTGAGTGAGTGAGTGAGTGAGTCAGTGAGGGGCTGTCGTTGCTTATTTTATTTCTTCCTCACAGCTAGCACCGTAATCGTAGATCCCTTACTGAGTGGGTATATTTTTTCTGATCCGTTGTAAACGCTTCAACTCGACCCGATCGAAGACCGAATCACAGTTGACCTGCAAGAAACACCAATAGATTATAATAGATCTATATTCACAAAAAGTTCACCACATTAATAAACAGTCTTCTCACATTGGCCCCACAAATCCACTTGTGTACATAGACGCAACATTAAACAGTCTCTCAAAGGGGGTCATTCAAGAAAAAAGCATTCATATTCAGGAGCCCGGACTCAATTCTCAACGGCCGGTATTAATTCTTTTGTCGGAGACACAATCCATCCCCGTCCGTCTGATAAAACAGGCTATTGTAGCGGTGTGAAGTGAGTGAGGGGTTATCTGACTTAGAGCTGGGCGAAGGATCGACTCCGGAACTGAGTCCCACGATTAATGCTACGGAAGACAAGTTCCGACTCCTTTTTACCTATACCAACGGTTAAAAGTTACTTTAATAATTAAAATCTCCTTCTTTAAAAAAATATATATTTGAACAATAAAAGTTGATGCTTCGTGTTGTTTCGAAATCAAGATTATCCTAAATCCTGAAGATGTTAGGAGCCAACCAGGTAACCACCAGAAGAAATCACATCATTAGAAAGTACGTAATTGGGTTTGGAGTCGAGTCCTACGATTCCTAGCTTTCAATAATCGGGAAGCTAGCCGGCCAGCAGTATTATTATCTGTGAGTGACAGGCGGCCTCGCGCGTAGATCTACGACAGAGGAGTGGGGCTATAGACCGCTCGCCATATCGGTGGACACTCCAAGTCCAAGACTCCGAGGTGTCAGCGAAACCCAAAGATTTATACTAAAAATATCCTAGATAGGAAACTCTGACGTCATTCCGGTACACCATAGAGCACATCGTTTGACTGAACTCAATGTTTGTTGTTTGTTTAGTATAGGGTTTTACGGCGCTCGCAACTGCATAAGGTCATATGAGCGCGCGGGACACACCTAATACTTTTTCGTTGGTAGGAAATTTTGAATTTTGCCCGGGTGGCGGCCGAAGCCTACTCTTATCGATTTTAGACCACCAAGGGATCTTTAACGTGCACACTTTGCACACGGGCCCTCCGAGATTTTTCGCCCTTGTCCGAGAAGGCTAAGTGTAGATCTTTCCTACCAGAAGATCAGGGGTGTGGCAGACAGACAGCAGTTAGGAGGAGCCAAGGAGTAGCAGTAGAAAGGCTGCAGAAAGAGTCAGGAGCCCAGAGGAGGGAGCAAAGGAGGTGAGGGGGAGGGGGCAGAAAGTGGAAATGAAAGCAGACAATAGAACATTGCTAGAGAGCAGGAAAGGAGGTGAAAGGAGACAATTTTACAGAAGAAAATTTTTTTGTCGCTACCCGGAATCGAACCCGGGACCTTTGAATGAGAGGCCAACACCTTAACCTCTAGGCCACGAGAGCCCCTTACTCAATGTTTTTGGAAGAAATAATTAATGAAGGGCAAATAGCGGAAAGGTTAAGCTTGCACTCGACTATCATAGTGAGGCTATAGTGCGCTCAAAAATTGGTTGCGCAACTTATCATCAATAAATATCTTTATAACGGGTGAATCAATGTCACCCATACTTTGCACAGCAGTTTGTCTCAATTTGTTTTAACTTAATCATATTTTTCCACAACAGTTGAGGCTAGATTAAAGAACTTTTCTCTTTAAATTTATATGAATTACTACAAATCTCCTTCTCACAGAAAATGGAATTGTTCACAGCACTTTTCGCTTCTAACACACATTTTGTATACGCATATGGCCTACGTCACAGCCCACCAATGATACTTTTTAGTGATAAAACCTGTTGCAAGAAATGAATCTTATAGTGAACACATTTTGTTCTAAAAGTTCACAAAACATGAGTTCAATAAAGATAATCTCGTGATTACCCAAATTTATTATTTTTTAAAATGATGGAATTGCTTTTAAAAGCGATGACGTTCCGATTGTAAACCTTTTTGAAATAAAGAGCTAACAGGTCTGACAAAAATATTGATCTGTTAAGACAAATTGATGCAAGTGTCTGTGCAAAAAAAGGAAAGTTTATGTTGGAGGAGATATTTGATAGTAAGTTGCTCCACGACTTTTTGACCGCACTATAATAGTGTTGTGCCCTTTATTTGCACACCCATAGTGCGCTCCAGCCTAGCGAAGTTTCCAGCTCGGTCCGACGTTGTGTCCTTAGGAAAGGCACTTAAACGAATTTCCCACTTGACTCGGTCCTATCGGAGACGGACGTTTAACTAGGAGGTCCAGCCCCTTAAATAACCTAATAGTGTTGATAGGGGCGTTAAACCCATACCATTTCACCATTTTCACCTAGCGAAGTTTATACAGAGAGCGAAAAGGGGCGGCCATGACAGTGTCCGATCTAGGATATCATTATGATACAAGTCTATGGCGTCGCCAAGCTCTGACGAAGACTTGATCCCGTCACCGCCGGCTTTGTATCGCCCCGGAGATCCCACACCGACACCTGTGTGCGGGGACTCGCGTGGTCTCAACGGCACGCACTCAAGGATTTAACCCCTTCGCTGCCAGGATTGTGATTCTTTGATGTCATGCATCACATCCAACACCAAAGAATCAAATTGTTCCTGACATCTCCTACGATTACCAACCCACCACCCAGCACAACGTGCCTACATAAAAAAAAAAACCCAATGGCAACAAGGCTAGAGGGTGACCGAGACAGACCTGGATAGATGGAGTCAGGGAAACACTAACAACCCATGGCATCCCCTTGACCCAAGCTGTCCGGCTGGCGACAGAGAGACGCCTCTTTCTGTCCACGACACCCTAAAGGGTATAAGTGGTGGATAAAAGTAAAGTAAAAGCTTCCAGGACCAACGCAGTCTAGAACTATTTGGTAGGGTTACAGAGCAAGTCCGGCAGTGAAAGGGTTACTACTCTAGTCTTTGGGTCAGGTCGATATGGGCACATGGCACAGACACTTAAGAACGGACGCAACCCATAAAAAGCCAGTAACGGGTCCG
>NW_004797520.1:25489-48035 GCF_000002075.1 Aplysia californica | reverse complement strand
TCTTCTTCTTCTTCTTCTTCTTCTTCTTCTTCTTCTTCTTCTTCTTCTTCTTCCGGGATGGAGGTTCATGGTATAATGTATAACATTCAGTTTATTAAGATATCGGAAAGAAGGGAAATTATAGACTGGAAACTGAAAATTTAAAAAACCTAAATGGGTGAACCAAATCAGAAAACGATATCAACGAACTGAGGCCTAAGATTTAGAAATAAATGTTATTGAAAAAGTAAAAATAAAAACTTATAAGGGCTTATATTTTGTTTTTGTTTTTTGGCCGTAACCGATAATTACAGTTTCGCTTTTTAGTTGTCCGAGTAAAAACGCGAAACACATTCGGCCTCTTCTGGGCCAAATTCTGCATCCGTTCTGCTGGAATAGAACAGAACACACACAGTACACAGTGTCTGACGACTTGATCAGGAAGAAGCTGGTTGTTATCATTGTTCAGATCGTCCATAGAGTTTATTTCTGTCAGTGGCACGGACTGTTTTGGAAGGTTGGTCTTCTTGTAGTAGATTTAAGACCACTAGCCCCGTTGTTGTCATTGCCGTTTGAGGCTGAAGTGTAAATTACTGTAGGCACTCTTGTCGGTGATCTCTTGTCTTATTATTCATTATCTGATTATCAACACAAACAGCAGTCTCTATTTTTTGGGTAAATCATCACCAGTCATTAGTATTATTAGATTAGTTATTAGTGCCTATGCCTAAATTGATAGATAGGTCTTTACTGCACTACTTCTCATATAGGTGGGTTGGATTACTGTTTTAATGCTAGGGGCAGGGGTAAGGTGCTTTTTCGGTAGTTCCCACCCCCCTTATTTGTTGAGCCTAGATCTACATCGAGATCTAGAATCTAGATCTATACGTTTGATTCGTGGTGAGCTAAGATAGCTAACCTAGCAACTGCAAAACATCAAATTATTTTAAAATTCAGGGGAACCCCCCTCCATATTTTTATTGGGTGGGGCAGCCCCCCTACTCTTGAGGCCAAAACCAGCGAATACAATTGCGGGGTGGGAACTACCGAAAAGGCGCCGGGGATAGATCTAGATCTAGATGATCTAGAGTCTAGTAACTTTAAGGAGTGACTGTGAGTACTGTGACTGAATGATTTGAGTTTGCTGTGTGGGAGGGAACTGCTACTTGACTTCTGTATTTTGTATCCAATCCAAGGGTTGGTGTAGAGGTAGGCACACGGTCTGAACGGAAATGTGCATCACCCCCCCCCCCAACTTAATGTTTACGTGTTACTTTAAATCTCTATTCTAAATGTGCATCAACATGGCATGTCATGCTGGTCTGCTGGTGCAGTAGGCCTAAATCACCGTTAAAAAATATTTAATTTGAGAATATATAAATGTTAAATTTCAAATAAATTTCTTTTCTTTATGGTCGCTGTGGTACATCATATATCCCCCAATATCATTTAACTCATTCATTCTCTTTTACATGTCGTGATTTATGTTCTCATCGTAGCATTCTCAATGCTGTGAAGTTTTTAAGGTGAGGGCTTACATTATATCATGTAGGCCATATTTAAATATTTTCTTTAACAGATTCAACAAGGAAATGGTGAATATAATACAGTATAATATCATATAATATATATATTATATATATATAATAATAATATAATGTAAGAAAAAGGGAAATGGAAATTAAAAGTAGTGATAATTACACATATAAAAGAACTTATTTTTTGTTTATGATGATTCTAAATTATTCTTGTTCCAGGGTTGTCCCCCGGCCCAGGAGACAGGATGGAGGACTGTCAGATGTTCACTGACGTCCACTCCAAAGAGATCCTGTCCACCATGAACTCCCTGCGCAAGGCCAACAAGCTGTGCGACGTCGTGTTGAGGGTGGAGAACCAGCGGTTCCCCGCACATCGTATCGTCCTGGCGGCCAGCAGTGACTACTTCAATGCTATGTTCACTAGTTCAGTAAGTGACTTAATGACTCGCTGTCGAAGCATTTTTATATTAACAGATTGTTGTTAACTTGATTTTAGTTCCTTTCTAATTGATAAAGATCAACTGTGGTACCCTACTTAATATAATGAAGATTCAGGCTTTCTTTTGTCTGTGCTATTAAGATTGTGATTAACTTGATTTTAGTTTCTTTCTAATTGATAGATCAACTGTGCTACCCTACTTAATATGTAATAAAGATTCAGGCTTTCTTTTATCTGCTATTAAGATTGTGTTTTTATTTGGATCCTTTCTGATTGATAAAGATAAACCTTGCTAGCCTTCTTAATAAAGATTCTGGCTTTCTTTTATCCTCTGTGCTATTGAGATTGTGGTTAACTTGATTTTAGTTCCTTTCTTATTGATACAGAATAACCTTGCTAGCGTAGGCCTACTTAAATAAAGATTCGGGCTTTCTTTTTTATGTGTGCTATTATTTTTTTTTCTGTATGAAGATGAGTTTCAAATTCACTTGTTCTGATTATTTTAACTCTTTGCTAAAAATTGATATTTTTAATGAAATATTGTGATATCGTTCGGTTCCTAAAATGGTAGAATGTGGTATGTCTTTGTGTCCCATAGATGAAGGAAAAAGACAAGTCAGAGATCGACCTGCTGGAGATCCCAGCGTCTGTGATGGAGATCCTGCTGGACTTTGTCTACACGGAGACGGTCGAGGTCAGCGTGGAGAACGTGCAGGAGTTGTTGCCCGCCGCCTGTCTGCTGCAGTTGACCGGTGAGTCCACGCACGTTCGGTCAGTCCACCAAATGTCTTACTTCTTACTTGACTGACATTTGTTGACTTCGAATTCTTGTCGTCGATGGCCTAGTGGTTAGGCTCTCGGACTCGCAACGGTAAGGTCGTGGGTTAGAATCCCGTCAGGGGCCCGACGTTGTGTCCTTGGGAAAGGCACTTTACACGAATTTTCCTTACTTCACCCAGGTGGGAATGGGTACCCGGCTATAGACAGCGAGAGATCTTGTCAGTTTGTTAGTGTTTGAGCGCTTAATCAGCTGCTTGCACTGTATGCACTGTATGCTTCCCGGGAAGCTGAGAATGTTTCGGAGCGTTCTATGGTCTTCTGGGGTAATAATATAGTGTAAAGCGCATAGAGCCTGCTGTTGAGCGGGGATTTGCGCTATACAAGGGCTATTTATCATTATTATTATTATTCTTATTGTGGCTTACCAAGCACAGGTGCTTGTTTTCTTTTAGTTTAGAAAAATTTATTTTAGAAAATAATAATGTAGTTGTTTTTACGCCCCCATTGACACAATTCAGATCATTTAGGAGGCGGGCTTCCAACCCAGCCTGTCTGGGCCGAACTAGGCTGAGAGGGATACATCCCAGCAGAAAGACCAAGATACTCGATAAGAATTTCTTCCCATTCAGAAATCCGCCTGTCTAAGACAACCACCTCTCTCCTCGACTGTTGGTGGTCATTTTGGAACAATTTCGACCGCCCACATCATGGCTGTTCCAAGCAATCCATTAAGCCCAAATATGGAAAAAATAAATTATTTTTACACCCTCCCAAAGCTCTATGAAAGATGCACCTTTCAACATCACCAAAATGCAGTTTAATGCTATGGTCAAGCCTAACAATTTTCTTGCTTTTTATTTCTCATGATAGGAACAACACAACAAACTCAGCTTTTTGTCTCTAGTGTAAAAAGTATCCGAACAGACTTAATTAAGTTGATTGTTAGCGACGCCAACGATATTTACTTCCTTCCCAGAGAAAGAGGATTACTATAGGAGCTGTGCGCTGCATCTATGTTCTTTGTAGTATTGTACAGCGCATTGAGCATTTCTTTAGTGACATACCCCCCGGGGCAGTGCCACTGACTGAAGTGTCTTTAGTGACATACCCCCCGGGGCAGTGCCACTGACTGAAGTGTCTTTAGTGACATACCCCCCGGGGCAGTGCCACTGACTGAAGTGTCTTTAGTGACATACCCCCTGGGGCAGTGCCACTGACTGAAGTGTCTTTAGGCCATTCCCAAAGAGGGGACATTTCTCGTTCAAGCACAGTAGAATTGTAAATGGGCTGATTCATGTCACGCTCATAACTGTGCCTGATCTGCAACAGGGAACTGCTGCTTTTTCTTTCCTAATCCTTACTATTGTCATTTTCCTCTACTTCTTTTGTGTGTTTGTCACTTTCTTGTGACCCGCTATTTCCAGGGTGCCTTGATAGTCGAAGCAGACCTTGTGCTGTTGAAGCTAGAGAAGTGAGCAGAGTAAGTCTGATTCCCTGTAAGGACTTCTCTGTTGACACCCACGCCTTGGCGCTCATATGACCTTATGCAGTTGCGAGCGCCGTAAAACCCTCTACTAAAAAAAACAAAAAAACTCTTTAGTGACATTGCACTATATAAATGCAATTTATTATTATTTATTATTATTATTATTCCCGCCAACCCCAGGTGTGAAGAACGCGTGCTGCAGGTTCCTGGAGCGTCAGCTGGATGCCAGCAACTGTCTGGGCATCAAGGTGTTTGCCGAGAGCCACAGCTGCCAGTCTCTGCTCCACGCCGCCGAGCGATTCTCCCTGCGCCACTTCCACTCGGTCATCGAGAACGAGGAGTTCAAGACCATGCAGTTTGAAGAAGTCGAGTCTCTGGTGGCCAGTGAGGATCTGCAGGTACGTGGGTCCTATTCTTCTTTTTTTTTCACAGCCCCTTCTATCCGCCCCCCCCCCCACCCCCCTCCTTCCCCTTCCACCCATCCGTCTTATAGTGAAATGCTATGGCATTTATGGTGGTATAGTGCTTCCAATAAATAAACTCAAACTGTGTGGTTTAGAATAATAATGGTGACACTTATAATCCTGTAATATCTTTTTCTATACCAAATATACAACCTGCATTGTTCTTGTGCTACTCTTTTAGTGACTCCGTACCTTTTCATTGATGACTGTTGTTCTTCCCAGTGGAGGTGAATAGTGACTTTAGTTATTGATATTCTGCATTGTACAACGCTTAAAGCAATCGAGGGGTTAGACGCAATGTAAATGTACATTATTATTATATAAATTTACATTAAAATTTTTTTTTCTTTCTTAATTTACATTATTATTGTTATTATGTGGTTTTAGAAGAGTGACTGTAAGCTCTCATTACTCTTGGTTTTATTGGTACAGGTGAAGAGTGAGTGTAAGTATTGATAACTCTTGGTCTTATTGATACAGGTGAAGAGTGAGTGTAAGTATTGATAACTCTTGGTCTTATTGATACAGGTGAAGGGTGACTATAAATATTCCTGACTTGTTGCTACAGGTGAAGAGCGAGGAGACGGTGTACCAAGGGGTGATCACGTGGGTCAAACACGAGGAGCCCGTACGGCTGAAACATCTGCCGCAGCTTCTGACCCACGTGCGTCTGTCGCTGCTCTCCGTACACTTCATCACCGACGTCCTGGATAACGAGGTGGGTGCGCGCCCGCTGACAGGTTGTGAATTGTGTGCTTGCTATCTTGTACCGACTCCATGTTCCAGGTTTTTTAGTTTTAGTAAGAGTTTTACTGCACTTGCGACACAATACAGTCATATTAATGCCGGAGATGAAAGGTGTTACAAGAGAGTAACAAACACAAAATAGAAGGAGGGGAGATAAGGACGATAGATGTTTGATAGGAAAGAAGGAGAAAACCACACCAGAACACCCGCCAACCGCTCATGTTCCAGGTTTGATGTAAATCACTTTGTTGAAAGTACTAAATTCCTGTTGGGAAAACGTTTGTTGAAAGTACTAAATTCCTGTTGGGAAAACGTTTGTTGAAAGTACTAAATTTCTGTTGGGAAAACGTTTGTTGAAAGTACTGAATTTCTGTGGTTAAGACAGGAATTACAGCAAAATCCAATTGGACTTCTGTTAAAAAGGTGTAATATAACAAAGGTGAGATTTTTACAGCAGCCTTTGACAGCTGGGACCCAAAGTGCCCAAAATCAGGAATTTGAGTCAGTGCAGGATAACAGTCAGCTCACTAGTTGTTTTTCACTTTGTGAACCGGGCACACTAGCCAGGAAAATTATATTGAAAACTTTTAAAAGTTTATTTTCTTTTGTCCTCTCGATGGTTGGTGGGTCCTCTGGTGCAGTCGTCTTCTTTTAACACTTTTCAGTGTCGCCATTGTCCACATGGGTACCTGACGAAATCTATCAATGTTATCATGCTTGTTGCTGTTAACCCCTCTCTCTCTCCTTCTCTCTCCTTGTTTACCTCTTTCTTTCTTTCTTTCTTTCTTTCTTTCTTTTTCCCTTTCTTTCTCCCTTTCTTTCTTTCTTTCTTTCTTTCTTTCTTTCTTTCTTTCTTTCTTTCTTTCTTCTTCCATGTAGAACTGTACCTTTTTATTCTCCTAAACAGTTGAGCATATCTGTTTTTGTTGGCTGTAGGAATAGTCTCATCATGTAAAGAGGTGCTCTCAACTGACGTGTTGGGGCTCCAGTGGCTAAGTGAGCAGTGAGTTTTGACTCAAGCAATGTCAAGCAAGTGTCGGTGACACGGGGATCAGATGGGTGGTCACTGGAGTGTGTCCTTGAGCAAGACACGACAACCCTAGCTCAAATTACAGGGCGCTGCACAGTGGCGACCGACAGTGGCATTGTTTGTAAACTGTTCTGTATTTGTGTAATAGTGTGTATTTATGTATGTATTTATGCATGTATGTATTTATGTATGTACGTATTTATAATTATGTATTTATGTATGTATGTTTGCCATTGTAAAACAAAGTGCCTTTCTGGGACAAATAAAAGAGTAATTTATTTTTTAAAAATTTATTATTATTATTGATAGTTTCACCATGTAAAGGAGGGCTTTCAACTGATGTGTCTTTACTGCGTCTTCTTCCCCCAGATCTTAATCAAAACGAGCCACGCGTGCCGGGACCTGGTGGATGAGGCCAAACGCTACCACCTGAGGCCTGACCTACGCGACGAGCTGAGTGGACCCAACACCACGCCCAGAGCAGGTGTGTGTGTGTGGCCAGAAACATGTTTGGTTACAAGTGGTCACTTTGCAGTCACACAGCCAGCAGTACAAAATACCCCTTCTAGTCACCCAGCCAGGAGAGCAGTCACACAGCCAACAGTACAAAATACCCCTTCTGGTCACCCAGCCAGGAGAGCAGTCACACAGCCAGCAGTACAAAATACCCCTTCTAGTCACCCAGCCAGGAGAGCAGTCACACAGCCAATAGTACAAAATACCCCTTCTGGTCACCCAGCCAGGAGAGCGACTGTGCAGGACTTCTCGGGCCTGGTGCAGTGTGACCAGAAGGGATCATTTTCACCGGCACCGCCGCATTATTGCGACAAGTGACCGCAAAGTGTTACGGACAAGCGGGCTAATCCACATTTTGGTGGTTTCCAGAAATCTTGACCTACACTAAAAGTGGGCATTGCCCTATCTATAAAAGTTTGGTTTCTTTGGTGTGTATATTTGTTTGGTTATAGAGAAAACTCTCCTTGTCTTTTAAAGAAATTAAAACAAGGGGCAAAAACTTTACCTTCGATTTTCTCAAAACAGCTTTTTTCGGATAGCCCCCTTGTACTTAAAAGCAACCAAATAATGAATAAAAATGATATATAATTATAATAATAAATAATAATAAAAATGATAAATTCAGCTTTATTGATCCACATCGAGAAATTTGGTTTACAATGGCAAACACGTATACATAAGTACAAAATTAAACACGCAGATATGACGTACATGTTCTTTTTCCCCCTCCAGTGCCGTAAAACTCTGACTAAAACTAACTTTTCTCTCGCTGTGTGCAGGCACAGACAGTATACTGGTGGTCCTGGGAGGCTTCGGATCCCATCAGAACCTCGTGGATACCGTGGAGAGTTTTTGTTCAAAGACAGATTCCTGGACCAAGTTACCTGTGAGTATTTATTCATTTTTTGTTTTATCTGGTGGTGACTTTTGTAGTTGAACTGGGTGGGGTCCTCTGTGGTGTTTGTGCGTGTCTGGTCTTCACCTTTCCTCATCCTTACTATCTTCATTTTATCCTCAACTTCTTTTGCATGTGTGCCACTCTCTTGTGAACTGCTATTTTCGGGGTGCCTTAAAGCAGTTACAAGCGCCGTAAGACCTTGCTAAAACTAAACGATCCCTTTTTTTTTTCTAAGACTCCTTTCTCTGAAAATAGTTTTTAATCTTATGTTTCCAATCTTGTTTTTTTTTTTAACTCTTCAGAAGAGTGGGGGGGGGGGGGGGGGAAGGGGTGTAGTGGTGCTGGTACTGTAAGCCTCTTTCAGAGGGCCACTTTATGCTCTTCGTTTGATTTTTAACTCGGCCTACTGCTGATGCACTAAAAAGAGGAGTATGGTACATTGAAACTCCCGCTTGTTATGTTAGTAAGCGTGTCCATGATCTCCACTCTCTGTGGTTCCACGTTTGGGTCACTGTGACACATCATGTGTAGACGACACTTTTATTATATATATAGTTTAGTTTTAGTAGAGGTTTTACGGCGCTCGCAACTGCATAAGGTCATATGAGCGCCAGAAGATTAGAGGTGTTACAAGAGAGTAACAAACATAAAAAAGAAGAAGGGGAGATAAGGACGATAGAGGTTTCATAGGAAAGAAGAAGCAAACCACACCAGAGCACCTGCCAACCAACCACTATTATATATATATATAAATTATTATTATTATTATGAATATTATTATTATTATAATTATTATTATGAATAGTATTATTATTATTATGAATATTATTATAATTATTATTATTGTTAATGGATATTATTATTATTATTATTTTTATTACTATTATTATGATATATGAATATGATTATTATTATTATTATTTTTGTTATTGTTTTTATTTAAGAACGCAGAGGGTCAAAATTTACTTTTACCACTTCCTTCTTCTTCTAGAATCTGAGCCGCAAGCGTCGCTACATGTCTTGGGGGTCAAAATATACTTTTACTGTTTGTCTTCTTCATAGAATCTGAGCCGCAAGCGTCGCTACGTGTCTGCAGCGTCAGTGGCCAACAAGCTGTACGTGGTGGGGGGCTACGACGGAAAGTCTCGCCTCAGCCTCGTGGAGAAGCTGGACTTTGGCCAGGAGAAGCTGCAGTGGGAGACGGTCACCTCGATGCATCAGCGCCGGGGATTGGCCGGGATCTGTGTCTACAAGGGTGAGTGGACCGCATGTACGCACACATGCACGCACACACACACTCACACATGCACGCACACACCAAAGCTGGAATTAAGTCCGGAGAAGTTGCAGTGGGAGACGGTCACCTCAATGCATCAGCGCCGGGGATTCGCCGGGATCTGTGTCTACAAGGGTGAGTGGAACACACACACATGCACGTACTCACACACTTACATGCAGGCATGCACGTGCGCGCAACCACCAAAGCTGGACTTTGGCCAGGAGAAGTTGCAGTGGGAGACGGTCACCTCCATGCACCAACACCGGGGATTGTCCGGGATCTGTGTCTACAAGGGTGAATGGAACACGCGTACGCACGCACGTGACTTAAACAAATTTTGTCATATTTAAAACAACTACCATTTTCTGAAAAATTGACTGAGATGTTAAAGAAGGGTACCAAAATTCTCAGGAGATTTTGACCTTTAGGCCTTTCACATGGAACAGATACATTTGACCTTTAGGCCTTTCACATGGAACAGATACATTTGACCTTTAGGCCTTTCATATGGAACAGATACATTTGACATACAGCTACTTTGAACATTTAGTTTCTAGTACCTAGTTGGAGGAAATATAGAGAACATTTAGGTCAAACACGAGTGGTTGGAGGGCGTCACTAGTAGGGTTTACTTCTTTTCTTTTTCCCCTTGTTGTCTCCATCTGTAGAGCTGGGATGTGGGCTATAGACATGCAGTTGTAATTATTATTATCATTAAAATTATAATTTATATAGTTATTATTATTATTATTATTTTAAAAATTATTTTTATAGTTATTATTATAATTATTATTCTCATTATCATCATTATTATTGTATTATTATCATTATTGTTCCCCAATAGACCAGCTGTATGTGTGTGGTGGCTTCGACGGCTACTCGCGTCACTCCAGCCTGGAGTGCTTCAACATCATCATTATTGATATGTTATATTGTTGTTACTTTTTTATTATCCTTATAATTGTATCATTCTTATTGTCCCCAACAGACCAGCTGTACGTGTGCGGTGGCTTCGACGGCTACTCGCGTCACTGCAGCCTAGAGCGCTTCAACCCTCTGACAGAGCAGTGGACGATGCTGAGCGCCATGGCAACGGGCCGCGAGGGGGCGGGGCTGGTGGTGGCCAGTGACATGATCTTCTGCATCGGGGGCTACGACGGGACCAACCTGCTGTCGTCGGCCGAGTGCTACGACCCGCTGATTGACCAGTGGAGCAACATTCCTCCCATGACCACGCAGAGATCAGGTGTGTGCACGACGAGGGATAATGAGAAATAATGATATCTATTGTTATTATTGCAATATTATTATTGTTGTTGTTTTATTGTAATATTATTATAATTATTTTTATTATTGTATTATTGTTATATTATTATATTATTATTATTGTTCTATGGTTATTATTATTATTTTATTATTATTATTATTATTACTAAGCTGGCATAGTGTAATCTTATACTATCTCCATTTTTCTGTGTTTGACGTAAATTTCTGTGAAAACACTGAATTCTAGCCCTAGAAAGGCTGTCAACCCATTTGGCCCTGGCCTATTGGAGACCCCATTTGTGTCACGATGCAGTGGAATCAGGCGCTCGTCAATTTTGGGGTATATGGAGTTGGTGGTATAATCTTAAAGCCTGTTTTTTTGTCTTGTTTTCAATGAATAAAATAGCCACCAATCTTGAACAGAAGTTGAGATATTTGCGATTGAAGAAGGTGGGGGTCGCCTTGTTTCAGAGGTAAAATTAGCGAGAAAATGGCTGCCAATGTTTGGTAACTCCAATAGCTAAAGAGTCTTTGAAAACAGAAAAATGGCATATTGTATGCCTTTAATCAATGTTTTTCAGTAAAATGTACATGGAAATATGTTTTTATATGGACATAAAAGAAGTCAAAAAATGAAAGGGGTGTTCAACTCCTACATTCACTGACTGACTTCCACAGGTGCGGGCGTGGCGGTGCTGAACAACGTGATCTACGTGTGTGGGGGCTACGACGGGGCCGACCACCTGGCCAGTGTGGAGTGCTACAACACGCGCGCCGGCTACTGGAGCACGCTGGCCTCTATGTTGGTGCCGCGCTGCTACGTGGGCGCGTGCGTCTTCCAGGGGAAGCTCATGGTGGTGGCTGGGTGAGTGGTCGCGCTTATTTGATGTGTTGATATTGTGTGTTCTTGTGCGATATTTGACATATCTTTTTCTTTTTTAAAAAATTCTTCACTAATGCTTTCTTAGATTTAAGTTATTTCGCCTTTTAAAATATCTTGTGTCTACTCTTTCTGTCTATTAGAGAGAAAAATTCACTGAGTCAAAATAAAATATTTGTTGTACATTGTGCTGTTTTTTTTCTGTTTTTGTCTTGTTTTTTTTTTGGGGGGGGGGGGGGGTTTGTTATTGACACAGTTGCAAGAAAAACTTGGTAGTTTTGGCCATTTGAAATGTTTTTTTGCGTCTCTTTCTTTCATCATCCGGTGTTCTAAGCGCCCTGAATTGTTGCGTGTTTCCGCTGCAGATATGAACGCCCTAAATTGTTGTGTATTCTGCTGCAGATACGACGGCAAGATCCTGCTGGACACGCTGGAGATCTACGACACTGCCTCCAGTGCCTGGAAGACCATGAGCAAGTCGATGAGCATATCGCGCTGCGACGCTGGGGTCACGGTCATACGGCCGGTGTAGCCTCGCTTACTGACGTCATTCTCGGTCACTGACGTCGCTCCCACCTCCGACGTGACTCTGACGATAAACCGCCATCGCTGGGCTCACTCCACCACATGTGTCCTTTCTTCCTTGAGGTGTGCACAACATGCCAAGATAAGTTTACTTTTGTTTTAGTTTGTAAGAGTTTTATGGCACTTGCAACACGAATAGGTCATATAAGTATCACAGATTAGAGGGGATACTGATACCACAGAGAGCCATGCAAAGATAAGGTTACTTTACTTTTAGCAAATAGGTCTTATAAGTATCCCACAGATTAGAGGTGTTACGAGAGAGAACCTTGCAAAGAAAAGGAGAAAGAGAGATAGACAGGTTAGGTGTTTAGTAAGAAAGAAGGAGCAAACCACACTGGAGTATTGACTAACTACACACAATATGATTAGATAAGATATGTATATATGATTTGTGGAGACTTCACTGGAAAAACTGTCTTATCTTATCTTACCAGCATTCTAAGAAAGAAACAGGGTATGAATTGCAAGTAATGACCTGTGTTGTAATTGAAAATCTTATTCAGAACTTTTTTACCTGTCAGGGATTTTGATTTTGAATGTTATTCCGCGCGAGTGTCTTCATAACACATATAAACATGACATATCATGTATACATCATGTGTTTTATTGCGACTCTATAGGAAAATATTTGCCTTGTCTTATTTTACCAGCTTTTTGGAAGAGAAACGAAGGATGTCTTTTATTTAAATTGAAATCTTAGTGAGAAATTGTTTCTTTTTAGGGATTTGATTTTTGAAAAGTTACTCAGCATAGGTACTGGGCATGAGCACTGGGGTTACGTGTATAAGTGTGACTTGCTGAGTGACTGAGTGTGTTCCACGTTTGAGAATGACGTATATCTATTGATGTGTGGGTGTGTTTGTCTGTCTATTCAGACTGCTAGATGTCTGTGGTGAGGAATGGTGAGAACTCTGTCTGTAGTATTTCTGTGGTGATCACTTCCAGAGTCGATGTGTAGATGGGTTTGTCTGTTTGAGTTAGAGAGAAGCAAATTGTTGAACGATGACAGGTGTTGAGCATTTTACCGTCAGGATGGACAGACAAAATGACAAGTGGCGACAGTAGAGAATAAGACATATCAGTGCTACACACACACGTATGCACACACACACACGCACATACGCATGCAAGCACACATGCAAGCACACATAACACACCCATGCATGCACAAATACATATACACACACCCACACTCACATGTAATATAATACAGCTCCACCCTTGTTAGAAGAGAGAGCAGAACATTATTCAGTGCCTTTTGGTCAATTGCATTTATCGTTTTGTTGGCGACTTTTCTAAAGGGGCTCTGGACCGAGGGTGATCTGGTCAGTCATGTGTCTGCGTGTTCTAAATGTGTGCGAGAAAAAGTTTGGTGAAATCTAACAAGGGTTTGAGTTTGAGCTGAAGTAATGTGCAAAAGTAAAAGTAGTTCAACTGTAAGGGCATCAAGAACGTTTCAACTCTTGAAAAGAGCAATGGACTGGGAAAACAAAAATATCAGAGCAACAGTACAGCTGTACATCTCGTGTAATTAATTCTCATAAAGGTAAAAGTAAACTTTAGCCCTCCATTTGGAACTTACTTGACCTTGTAGTACTCGCTTCTGGGGTCTCTCCTTTCTGTGGGGGCCACATATTGGTCGCCATGACAACATACGGGACAGATGGGTTAAAAAAAACTGAATTGTAAGAAAAGAGGGTCAAAGTGAAAGAAAGACGACGCTGTGTCCTACTCGACCTCGATTGGCCCAGGCTGGTACGGTGGAAGCAGCCGCCTCCTAAATGATCTAACCGAGTGTAAATGCACTGGGTAAACTATAATTTACATCTGTAAAATTTAATAAATAATGGTATGAGATTGATAACAATTTGATAAATGGCCTCTTGCACTGTACGCTTCCCAAGAAGTTGAGGTAGTTTCAGAATGCTCTCAGGTCTGCTGGGGTAATAGTATAGATTGTGAAGCGCATAGAGCTTGCTGTTGAGCGGGGATTTGCGCTATACAAATGCTATCTATTATTATAACACCATTGCAGAACTATGTCTGTGCAAGGGAAAAGTTTGTTGTCATGTTTTTATTTTTCCTCCCTATCGTCATGTTGTGTTTTGTATTTGTTCAAGAGACCCATGACTTGATTCTGTAGTTGCCTGTGAGATATTTCCTTCTCAGGTCAGTGCAGTGCAGTACAATGTGTCAATGTTTTTGTTTTTTCAGCCGATTTTTTATAGATGTAAGTGACTTTTGACATTCACATGAGAACCCTATTATTATCTCAGAGTTTTGTTTTTATCAGTGTTTCAGTTTCAGTGTCAATCAGATCAAAGCTTTTGTTTCCTTTTGTTGCGTTGTTCGGCTGCTGCAGGCCTACAGCGGCTAAAACAGCACCTGGACATGGGCTGCTGGTGCCTCTATAAATAAATTATTGATGGTCAAGGTAGGCCTACAGTTGACCCTATCCAAGGCGATCACCCGTTGTCAAGGAGAGAAGGTGTCATCTTAGACTGGTGCTTCTCTGGGATGGTGTTTTCTAAAAATGTGTGACAACGCGGTGAAATCGGACGCTCGTCAGTTTTTGGTTATGTGGAGTTGTTGGTATCATCTAAAAGCTTATTCATTTGCCGTACTTTCTATGAAATAAAACACCCATTTTTCTTGAATAGAAGTCGAGATATTTGCTAGTGAAGGAGGTGGGGTCGCCTGGTTTCAGGGGAAAAATCAGCGAGAAAATTGCCGCTAATGTTTGGTGACTTAAATAGCTTGAGAGTCCTTGAAATCTGATAAATTACATATTTTGTGTCTGTAATCAACGTTTTTCAGTCAAATTCGCATGAAAATGTGTTTATATATATGGACATAAAAGGTGTTGAGCCAAAAAACAGAAATTCAAATAAAAATTTCCAAACTGGCGGGAAAATGCCTGTTTCTTTGATTTCTTTATTTTGACAAGCGCCTGATTTCACCACGATGCCTCACAAATTTATAGAAAAAGAGCAAGGGGAGGTGGTTGTTTTGGACAGATGATTGTCTTGGACGGATGATTTTCATATAGAGCATTTAATTTATTTGTCAGCGGGTTCTTTCTAAATGCCTTTTTCATACAAACTGTCACAGACCTTTTATTTACTGGGGAAAGGCCTCGATACTTTTTGTGATGTTTAATCCAAGTTGCAGATTCGAACGTTTGCATAAATTTGTTAACTAGATTTTTCTGTGGAAAACGATCAAGGTTTTTTAATATGATGCATGTTGTCCCCTCGCTTTGAATGGAATGTTTGTAGAGCTCTCCTAAAGGTGTGACTTTTTGTAACATTGACATTGTATTGAATGTGATTTGTAGAACAGCACAAGATTGTGAGAACTTTCAAGAAAAGATTAACATTGTTTATTTCTTGTATTAACACTGTCGGGCTTTGCTGTTTGTTCATCTAATTAGTTATACAGAGGACTTGGAAATGAAGAAGTGATTTTTTTTTTGGAAGGGAGGGGTGGTATTTAGAAGTCCGCTTTTGTTTTCTGCTATGGTTTCGGAATGAAAGTAGAACATTGATGTCTCTGGCCAATGAGTGGCAAATTGTGCAAGGCTGATATTTGGTAGTTTTTTGGTGTTTTTTAAAAATTCATGAAAAGTACTTGTAGAAATCCTCACGTCTTGATATTGTGAAAGTTTGCAGAGCAAAAATTATGAAATATGATGTTTGTTTTCCATGAAAGTACCGTAGCAGTTTCAGACATTCTCAGCTGGCGTCTGTTATTGTGAATACATGTTTCATGGTTGAATGGATGGGTTTTTTTATCGTACCAGTGACTTGTAGAAATAATCTTGACCAAAAGTCAAGACAGGATGCACAGGGTCTGAGTCAGAGACTGATGTCGTCTGTCATCGTGTACGTGTGTTGTCGATATTCTCGCTTTGTATCAATGGTCTGGTGCTGTGGGTTCATTCACGTTCGACGAGAAATACAAAGAATTTATGACTAATTTTGTCTCATATTTAATTTGGCAAATTTTGACGGATTATGATTATATGAATTTGTAATATCAACCTACTTGCCAAATTTCTCTTTACCATTGATGTATTTCAGTATTCATTCCAGTTGCCTTTAACTACCTTCCATCCCACCAACCCCCCCCCCCCCCCCAGTTCTTCTTGGACTGTTATTTTGCTGAACCCTTTCCTGTTTAACCCAGTCAGTTTAATTTTAGTAGAGGTTTTACTGCGCTCTCAACTGCATAAGGTCAAATGAGCGCCAGAAGATTAGAGGTGTTACAAGAGAGTAACAAACATAAAAAAGAAGAAGGGGAGATAAGGACGATAGATTTTTGATAGGAAAGAAACAGCAAACCACACCAGAGCACCCACCAACCACCCACTAACCCAGTCAGCTAACTTCACAACAGGACAAATGTCATGTTAGTGTCAGTGTTCATCCCAGTCGGTAGGTACCGGGTACTGGCGGGGCATGCATCTCGGTGGTTAACTAGGCTAGGATGTTGTTGTTGTTGTTTTCAAATCCCTTTAGCTGCGAGCATTTCGCTGTTGGCAGCGCAATGCCTCCGTCAAGTAACCGCATGTCCTTGTCATCTGGTCAACGCTAGAGTAGAGCTGGCTTTGTAAGTCTGTAGGTGTGAACTAGGCTAGGATAAATAGATCAATAATATAAATAGATCACTGACAGTAACCCTTTGAACCTGAAATCCTGCTTTAGGATAAATAGATCTATAAGTAGATCACTGACATTAACCCTTTGATGAACCCGAAATCCTGCGTTAGGATAAATAGATCTATAAATAGATCACTGACAGTAACCATTTGAACCTGAAATCCTGCTGTAGTGGGACAGCTCTGATTTCCCCGTGTGTTCAGGAAAGGGTGACAGGAATCCAAACCCTTTTCATATCATGTACTCATAGCTTCACATCCTTGGTTGGGAAATTGAAATGTGATGCATCGTGGTGAAATCGGGCGCTCGTCAAAATAATATAATAGAAGAAAATGGTATATTTACTCGAGTTTGGCCATATTTATCAATTTTTTCATTTTTGGCTCGACGCCTTTTAAATTATTCCAAAATCCTTATCTGTGTGGATTTTACAGAAAACCGTTAATTAAAGTATTTAAAGGCCCCAAAAATGTAAATTATCAGTTTCCTAGGACTCTCAAACTTTAGAAATCAGCAAACTTTGGGGGTCATTTTCTGGTTCATTTGACCTCTAAAACCAGGCGACCCCTACCCCCTTCAATGACAATTATTATCTCAACTTCTATTCAAGGTAAATGGGTATATTTTAAAAAAAATGCAAAAGCAAGATTATTAAACAGGCTTGAAGATGATGCCAATAACTCCGAGTACCCAAAAATTGAGGAGCGCCTGATTCCACCGCGTCATGACACAAATGTATAAAACTGCCATTGATATTGAGAGATGAGAAATGTGTTAAGTCTGTAAACAGTGACTGGCCCCGTAAAGATTTGTTTTGTATCTCTTCTCTCACTCTCCAGACATTATTATTGAACAGATTTTCCATGTACTATGTACCACTTGTATACTTGTATATTATTAACCCTTATTTTCCAGCAGATAATTTATTCCACTTCTTTCACTTGTATTCATTCCTTTGGCGTCGTGGTCGAGGCATAAGCTGCATCAAGTGTTTATCATTAACTGTCATATGGTGGAGTCCGCTTAAACCGAACTGTTTGTATTAGTAGAGGTTTTACGGCGCTCGTAACTGCTTAAGGTCGTATGAGCGCCAAGAAACCGAACTGTGTGGAACCATTGGACTTTCTGCGGTTTAGCTGTGTTTTTCGGTACAGAGATTGCTCAAATTGCAAACAAAAAAATTGGGGATTTTTTTTCTTTGGTGTACCCCTCAGAAGTAAATGCAATCTATTATTATTAATAGTTGTAATTATTACCGTTGTTTTCGGACTGACGGTTTAAGCGGACTTGACTGTAGGAGGCTGCCTGTTCTGTTGTTACCGGTACTGTATTTCATTTTCTCGCTTTGTTGTTTGCACAAAAATGTGATAAAAACTGTACATAGTTCTTATCAAGTACGTTTGTTTGTTGTTATCTGGTCAGATGTGTATGATATTGTTAACATGCTGTTTGTTTTGGTTCAAATAAACATACTTTTGATAACCACTTGAAAACTTTTGTTTTAAAATGATTTATATCTCTTTGACATTTCACGTTTCGCTAACAACGTGCCTACATAAAAAATTTGATGGCAATAAAGCTAGAGGGCGACCGAGAAAGACCTGGATAGATGGAGTCAGGGAAACATTAACCACCCACAGCATCCCCCTGACCCAAGCTCTCCGGCTGGCGACAGAGAGACGTCTCTTTCTTCCCGCGACACCCAAAAGGGTATAAGTGGCGGATATAAGTAAAAAAGTAAAGTAAAGCTAACTTCGTTCTCTCAAGTGTTGCCTGGGCAGAAATAAGACGAGCCTTGATTACTGCACGGAGGGATACAACAATGCCTCAACAAGCAAAAAGAGACAGGGCCTACTCAATTTGAAAAAAAAGCAACCCCTCCCTACCCATGAATCGACCCAAAAAAAATGTTAGTTTAGTTTTAGTAAGAGTTTTACGGCACTTGCAACACAATAAGGTCATATTTAAAATTAAAAAAAATTAATTCATAAAATGATTTCATTTGAGAACAGACAGAACTGGGGGCTCACTCTGTGCCATGCTCAACACTGACAGGGAATCTGGTGAGCTGCTTCAAAAGTACTGAATTAATATGATCTATAGTGTGGTCAAAAATTCGTGGCGCAACTTATCCTCTAATATATTTTTTTTAACGGGTGAATCAATGTCACCCATACTTTGCACAGCAGTTTGTCTCAATTTGTCTTAACTTAATCATATTTTCCCACAACAATTGAGGCAAGATTAAAAAACTTTTCTTCAAAAATTTATAAAATACTAAGAATCTCTCTCACGCTGAAAATTAAATTCTTCCCAGCCCTTCCCGCTTCTTGCTCACATTTTGCATACACATATATATATGGACTACGTCACAACTCACCAATGATACTTTTTTAGCAAAATTTGTTACCAGAAATCAATTTTATAGTCAGTGAACACATTATTTGCACTAAAAGTTCTCAAAACATGCGTTCAAGTTCAATAAGCATAGTGTCATGATAAGACGAACATGACGGACTTGCTTTTAAAAGCGATATTGTCCCAGCTATAAACTTTTTAAAATCTGTAGAAACCACCCACTTCGATTTTTTATTAGTATTTATTAAGGAATTTTCTAGAATACAGGTAACAGGGGTTTACAAAAATATTGATCTGTTAAGACAAATTGATACAAGTCATTGTGCTAAAGCTGGAGAGTAATGACAACTTTTTTCTATAGTTTAGAATGACAACTTTTTTCTATAGTTTAGAATGACAACTTTTTTCAATAGTTTAAAATGACAACTTTTTTCTATAGTTTAGAATGACAACTTTTTTCAATGGTTTAGAATGACAACTTTTTTCTATAGTTTAGAATGACAACTTTTTTCGATAGTTTAGAAAGTATTGAACTATAAGTTGCACCAGGATTTTTTTAACGCACTTTAGGTATTTTTTACATCTTTGCTGACACAATTTAGATCATCTGAGAGGCAGGATTTGACCCTACAGTCAGGGCCAACCCGTGCTGAGATCCTGGGGAGGATACAATGTCCTCTACAAAGACCCAGATACTTGATAAACATTCTCCCTGCACAAGAATTGAACTCGGGTCTAGTATAAGTAAGAGTTTTACGGCACTTGCAACACAATAAGGTCTTATATATAAGTGCTGAAGATTAGAGGTGTTACAAGAGTGTAATTAACATAAAAAAGAAGGAGGGGAGATAAGGACGATAGATGTTTGATAGGAAAGAAGGAGCAAACCACACCAGAGCACCCGCCAACCACCAACAACTCGGCTCTTCTGCATGTGAAAAAAAATGGTGAAATGGTATGGGTTTAACGCCCCTATCAACACTATTAGGTTATTTAAGGGGCGGGACCTCCTAGTTTAACGTCCGTCTCCAAAAGGACCGAGCCTAGTGGGAAGTTCATGTAAAGTGTCTTTCCCAAGGACACAACGTCGGACCGAGCTGAGGCTCGAACCCCCAAACCCGCAATCTCACGATTACGAGTCCGGTAGCCTAACCACTAGGTCACCGACGTCTCAGCATGTGACGGCAAGGCACCTTACGACATCACAAACTGGTATATATATATAGTGGTAGTGATTTACTAGAAAGTTACAGATTTCACATCACAGACTGGTATATATATATAGTGGTAGTGAAGTACTAGAAAGCTACAGATTTCACATCACAGACAACGCAATTTTGTTTTGGTAAGAGTTTTACGGCACTTACAGCACAAAGAGTCAATTAGGTCATATAAGTACGCAGTTTAGTGAAGATTTTCAAGTTGTCTGACTATAAAATGCTTTAAAATACTTTCATTGGAATGCCCTTGCCTTCAAGATCATTAAACTGTTTAAATTGTGTTTATATCTTTTTATTGGTTAAACCGTCTCCACTAGCTGTATTCTATTTTCTTTTTTTAAACCGTCTCCACGAGCTGAATTTCATTTTCCATTTTCCTACCATCAGCAGTTTCTGTATTTTTATAAAATATTTTCCAACCGTCTCCCCACTAGCTGTATTTTATTTTCTATTTTCCAACTCTCCCCACTAGCTGTATTTTATTTCATAATTTTCAACCGTCTCCGGTAGCTGTATATTATTTTCTATTTTCCAATAATCTCCAGTAGCTGTATTAAATTTGTCATTTTTCAACCGTCTTTAATAGACGTATTTTATTTAATATTTTCCACCCGTCTCCACTACCTATATTTCATTCTATTTTTTCCTACCGTCACTTGTAACTGTATTTTATTTTATATTTTATAACCGTCTCTTCTAGCTGTATTTTATTTTATATTTTATAACCGTCTCTTCTAGCTGTATTTTATTTTATATTTTATAACCGTCTCTCCTAGCTGTATTTTATTTTATATTTTATAACCGTCTCTCCTAGCTGTATTTTATTTTATATTTTATAACCGTCTCTCCTAGCTGTATTTTATTTTATATTTTATAACCGTCTCTCCTAGCTGTATTTTATTTTATATTTTATAACCGTCTCTCCTAGCTGTATTTTATTTTATATTTTTCAACCGTCTCCACTAGCTGTATTATATTTTTTATTTTCCAACCGTCTTTAGTAGATGTATTTTATTGTATATTTTCCAACCGTCTCCACTACCTATATTTCATTTTATTTTTTTCTACCGTCACTAGTAACTGTATTTTATTATTTTTTTTCCAACCGTCACTGCATGTAGTAACTGTATTTTATTTTATATTTTTCTCCAGTCTCCAATAACTGTAATTTTTTTCCTTTTTTCCAACTGTCTCCAGTAGCTGCATTAAAAAAAATGTTTTCAATTGTCTCCAGTAGCTATATTTTATACAACACCAGTTGTCTTTTACTTTTTATTCTAAATACTTCATCGGTAACTGTATTAATTTATCTTCTATTTTTCAAAAGTCTCAAGAGGCTGTATTTTTAAAAATAATTTCCAACCGTCACCACTTGCTGTATTTTGTTTTAAATTTTCCAACCGTCACTACTAGCTGTATTTTATTTTCTATATTCCAAACTGTCTCCACAAGCTGTATTTTATTTTATTTTTTTCAATGGTCTCGACTAGCTATATTCTATTTTTTAACCGTCTCCAATAACTAATTTTTTTCCCTTTTTTCCAACTGTCTCCAGTAGCTGCATTAAAAAAAAAATATTTCCAAGTCTCCATTAGCAATATTTATTCTACACCAGTTGTATTTTACTTTTCATTTTAAACACGTCATCTGTAACTGTATTTTATTTTCTATTTTTCAACCGTCTCAAGAAGCTGTATTTAAAAAATATTTTTCCAACCGCCACCACTAGCTGTATTTTATTTTCTATTTATCCAAAGTGTCTCCAGTAGCTGCATTATATATTACTTTTTTCAACCGTCTTTAATAGATGTATTTTATTTAATATTTTCCACCCGTCTCCACTACCTGTATTTCATTCTATTCTTTCCTACCGTCACATGTAACAGTAATTTTGTTTTACATTTATCAACCGTCTCCAGTAACTAATTTTTTCCCTTTTTCCCAACTGTCTACTGTAGCTGTATTTTATTTTCTACATTCCAACCGTGTTCACGCGCTATATTTTACTTTATTTTTTTCAACCATCTCAAAAAGCTTCATTAAAAAAAAAAATTTCCTACCGTCACTATTAGTATTAGCTGCATTTTAGTTTACTTTAAATTTTCTACCCGTCTCCACTAGCTGTATTTTATTTCAAATTTTCTAACCGTCACCATTAGCTGTTTTTTATTTCAAATTTTCTAACCGTCTCCACTAGCTGTATTTTATTTTCTTTGTATAAATTATAAAACGTCTCCAGTAGCTGTATCATTTTTTAAATTTTTGAACCGTCTTTAGTAGATGTATTTTATTTAATAATTTCCACCCGTCTCCACTACCTATATATTTCATTCTATTTTTTCCTACCGTCACTTGTAACTGTATTTTATTTTATTGTTTCCAACCGTGTCCACGAGCTGTATTTTATTTTCTCTCTC
>NW_004797520.1:16557-24194 GCF_000002075.1 Aplysia californica | reverse complement strand
GAGAGAGAGAGAGAGAGAGAGAAAAAGTAAACCGATCCGCTACTTTCAGTTTACGAGTCAAACGCTGTGCATACGAGTCAAACGCTGTGCATACGAACAAAAACTAAAAGAAACCAAACAACCTACAAGTTTGAAGTATGTCTTGCTAATCCTTTTGCTTTTGTCCACTTCACTTTTACAAAGCTCTCTGGGGTACAGAACAGTCTTGACTAGCTGAGAGCTCTCTTTGTCTGTAATGTACTTGCTTAAATCATTTTACTCAAGACCACTGCGCTGTGGAAAGACAAAGCATAGAGCTTCTCCACCACGTTCTTCCAATCACAAAATTTAACGTAGCAATTCCCGCGGTCAGCCGCACTTGGCTTGCAATAACTTCATATCGTCACACTATGTAAGCGTGCCAAAAATCAACCTTGAACTTGAACTCTCCCGACCCAGTTTTGTACGAGGAGAGAAAAAAAAGCAACACTACCCACTGGAATGTTTTATCAGCACAGCATAGATAGATATAGTTATAGTTATATAGTCCTATAATCACGCGACAAAGGTACCCAGTACATGACGAGCTGTTCCCACCAGCAAAATCTGACCCCCGTGTGACCTGGCGGTACAAAACAGAACAACAACAACAGGACCGACATTTACCACAGCAATAACCTGGAAATTTGCCTTTGGTATAATGAACAAGGAGAAGACAAAAATTGTAATTTCTAAGCCAGAACCGCATAAATGACAAACCAATAGCTAACGACACAAATCAAACGTAGGCCTACTTCCACCACTAATTTCCCCCTGTCAAATTTTCCAAAAACCCGTTTTAGCACACATTTCTACCAGACAGCAGTGGCTGAAAATTACCAACTCTACCCCCCCTTCCCCAACAACTTTTGCGTAAAAAAAATAAATTTAGATTTTGTTCCTCTACAACATATCAAACAAAGGAAAATATCTTTTTCGGAAAAAGCTTATGGTCTGCAAAAAAGACAAAGATAGTCACAAAATTAATTTTTACCAGCGGTTTTAGCACATATTTCTTGCAGGGGAAACCCCAGACTTTTTGCTGCTGTTGTTGTTGTCGCTTTCTTTTCCTAACCGCACACAAAAAAACCCAACAAATTCCTAGTCCGAGCTTTCTGATACCGTTCCAAACTGTGTGAGCTGGCAGAGAGCAATATTCTAGAGAAATAACATGCCAGGGTGGCCTAGAGGCGAGGCAACACCCCAAGCCGTATGTATGAACAGAAGTCGGAGAAAGGACTGGAAGAGAGACACAATCAAACAGAGATAAAGCAGGTCAGTGTTAGCAGAACCAGACAAAACAGGAACAGATGTGATGTCGGGTGAGTTGCGATGGTGTGTGTGTATGTGTGTTGTGTGTGCGTGTGTGTGTATGTGCCCGTGTTCGTGCGTGTCCATGTGTATGAGTGTGAGGAAGTTGCAGCCACTTGCTAGGCTCAGTGATCCCTGCATAACCCCAGACAAGAGCAAGTAACCCCAGATAGGGGCAAGTAATCCTAAATAAGGGCAAGTAACTCTCCACGAGAGAATAAATAAATTGCCGCCTGCCAAAATGAGACAGCAGTGGCTGAAAATTACCAACTCTACCCCCCCCCCCCCCCCAACAACCTCTTGCCCCCCAAAAAATCTAGATTTTGTTCCTCTACAACATATCAAACAAAATATCTTATTCGGAAAACGTTTATGGACTGCGAAAAGACAATGCCTGTCACAAAATTAACTTTTACCAGTGGTTTTTGTCTTATTCTCAGCGGCGATAGTCTCCTTTTGACATTTTGTTTCACAAACGGGCTAACCCAGATTTCGGGGGTTTCCAGAAATCTTGACCTACACCAAAAGTGGGCATTGCCCTACCTATAGGAGAAGTTTGGTTTAATTGATGTGTATATTTGTTTGGTTATAGAGAAAACTTTCCTCGTCTTTTAAAGAAACTGAACAAGGGGAAAAAACTTTACCTTCGATTTTTTCAAAACAGCATTTTTCAGGAAAGCCCCCTTGTGCTTAAATTAAAAGCAACCAAATATTGTGTACGGAGAAAGTGGAACTTTCCTATAGGACACCCCCCCCCCCCCTGTGACTTGTTCTCATGAACTGCTGACACAGCAATAATACAATAACAACTTCTTATCTTTATTTAATGGCTTTGCAGATTGGCTGGTCCAAGCACTAAATGCATTCAACATTTGACAAAGAACATTTTGCACACCTGTCTCTGTGCAAGATGGCCTGACTTTCATGTGTAACTTTTTTTTTTTACAAAACAATCATAAATTACAAAAGTCAGCACACAAGAAAAAAACAACTAAGCAAATAAATACAATTCAAGATGAGCATTTTCAATTCAATTTCTTTCCAGACATACATCCTTTTCTTCCTGCTTCCTGAATAAGTTTTCTATTAATCTTTAAGACTTTTCCTCCCACTTCGGAGAGACAGAGGGAGAGGGAGAGGGAGAGGGAGAGGGGTCTCACTTTCAAGCTGAGCGGTAGCCCCTACAATATTTCTTCTCAGCTCGAGGAAGTTTTCAAAATCCCTTTTTTTCTCATTTCCCTTCGTTTTGCTTTACAGGTGAACTGAAGACAGTGACAACAAAAATTGTAAGCTTCGAAGACTAGCTGACGCAACAGCAGGTTTAACAAGATCCAAACACCTCACATGACAAGAATCGACAGATCAGGGGTCGCCAAACTGGGGGAAGGCTGGATCGCCAGGACAATTTGTCTTTGTTTGTTTTAGTAATGTTTTTACGCCGCTCATAACTGCATAAGGTCATATCATGAGCGCCAAGGGGTGGATGTCAAGAGAAGTCCCAACAGGGAATCAGGCGTGGAAACCACCACCAAACTTGTAAGATGTGTTTGTTGTAGTGAGCTCAGGGCTCCGTCACCAAAACAACTGAATCATTAATTTCATGGAGCTCTACAGTGCAAATTGAATGTGCTTTGAGAGATTTCAGAACTTCTAGCTAATGGATTTTTAAATGTATTCAGTATAGGTATTGAACCTTTGATACACTTCATAACTTCTAGCTAATGGATTTTTTAATGTATTCAGTATAGGTATTGAACCTTTGATACACTTCATAACTTCTAGCTAATGGATTTTTTAATGTATTCACTATAAAGGTATTGAACAGAATAGTTCTCCAGCCCACTTTGAAAACAGTTTGGTGACCCCTGCTCTTAATGAATGAAGAAACAGCTGCTGGGTAGAGGGAGAGAGAGCGAGATAGAGAGCGAGAGACGGAGAGAGTGTGTGAGAGAGGGAGAGAGGAAGGAAATGATGAGAGGAAAAACCAAACAGTGTGGTTTTCAAGTCTGTGATGAAGACGGGGATGACATGACGGAACGACGGAGAGAGGGCTTCCTGTAGCAGCGGCGGTCCTCGGTTGGTCTGGAGCGGCCTCTCATAAGTCTGTAGCTGACCGTGTGGGGGGGGATGTGGGGGGGCGTGGGGGAGGGGGGGAAGCAGAACGGCCCATCTGGGGAGGGGGAAAAAGAAAAGAATAAAGACCTCATAGTCCGAGGAGGGAAAGAAACAATAAACGTTTCGACTGCTTGTTGTTTCAGTTTTAGTAGAGGTTTTACCGCGCTCGAAACTGCACAAGGTCATATGAGCGCCAGAAGATTAGAGGTGTTACAAGAGAGTAACAAACATAAAAAAAAAGAAGGGAAGATAAGGACGATAGATGTTTGATAGGAATGAAAGAGCAAACCACAAACCTGAAAACCATGTGAGTCTAAAATTAGATGATGTTTTACTTTTATCTGAAAAGATCCCTTGAGAAACCCTCTTGCAGCATGTCTATAAAAGTCAAACATGTACTGTACAGAGATGCCACTGGGGTTTGTGAAAATACAGTTGTAACTATGGAACTGACAATTTGCAAAGTTGCATTTGTAAATTAAAAAAGACAGTTACTAGTTATCAGAAAAACTAATAAGGGGTTCAATAGAAAACAAATGCTAAGAATAAAAACTTTTCTATAAGTGAAAATAACCGAAATAACGGGACAAAAATGGAAAAACAGCATTTATGCTTGTATGTCTATGTTTTGGCAAGCTTGACACTCAACGCCGTTGTCCTTGAAAACAGCAATTTTGGACTTCCACAATTTGCAACTATTATCGTCGATACAAAAATAGCAAAGAGTAAATGACTCACTAAATGCGAGATGAGATAACAACTCACTAAATGCGAGACAGCTGATGCAGTAAATTGGAGGGGAGGATGGCCTCGAGCTTTTCCAGAACGTAACTCAGGGGAAGGTACAGCCAGCCCAGCATCTGGGGACAGACAAAACGTCACGCAGTCAGTCAGCTGATTAGTACAGTACAATAATAACAATAATAATGATAATAATAATAATACATTAAAAAAATAAAAAAAAAATAATAATAACAATAATAATAATAAAAATAATAACACAAAATAACAAATAATACTAATAACAACACAAAATACTAATTTAAAAAAATATTAACATATATATATAACACTAATTACAATAAATAATAATAATAACAAATAACACTAATAACAATAAATAATCAAAATACTAATTTTAAAAAATAATAATAAAAACAATAAATCATAAATTTTAAAAGTAAAAATAAAAACAATAAATAATCATATTAACAAATAAAAAAATAAAAAATAAAAACATAATAAAAATAAAAACAATAAATAGTAATAAAAATAAATAATAATAAAAAACACTAATAACAATAAATATAAATAATAAAAAATAATAACAGATAATCCTAATAATAACAGGATAAATATTAATAAAAACAATAAATAATTAATAAATTTTAATAATTATTCTAAAAACCGGTCAATAATAATAAAAAAACAACAATAAACAAAATATTAATAATAACGATAACAATAAATAATAATAATAATAAATAATATTAAACAACAATAATAAAAACAATAAATTATAATAATAATAATAAATAACAATAATAAAAACAATAAATTATCATAATAATAAAACAATAAATAATAGTAATAATAATATAAACAACAATAATAAAAACAATAAATAATCATAATAATAAAACAATAAATAATTATAATAATCAAACAATAAATAATAGTAATAATAATATTAACAATAAATAATAATAATAACTAAGCGTCAAAGGTAGATGCAGTTTTCCATGGACTCAGTGCCGATAGCTGCTCTTACTTCTTCATTTCTCTGCCTGTCTCGTCTTGTGATGTTAAGGGTTTTGCGGAGACATTTCATTTCGCATGCGGTGATTTTGCTTTCATGGGTTTTACTTAATGCCCAGGTCTGGTACTGGTAGCATAATGTTGGTGTAAATATTGAGGTGATAAGCTGTCTCTTTGTGTCCATGGAGATGTTTGGGAGAGACAAAAGGGGTGCGAGCTGGTAAGTGACAGCGCTGGCTTTTTGATTTCGTATTTTTATTTCTCAGTCCATGAGACAGACATAGACAAGAGATAGGAAGGGTGCGAGCTGGTAGGTGACAGCGTTCGCTTGTCGAGTTCGCATTTCCATTTCTCTGTCAATGAGACAGACATAGACAGACATAGACAGTCCTAGAAAACGCGGAAAAATGCAAAGTCCTCACCGTTCTGACGACGACGCCCATGGGCTCAGGGTACTGGTGTGTGAGGAGAGCCAGCAGCGCCGTGAAGGAACACAGGCCGGCCGTGAACAGGATGAAGAACGGGAGCTCCTTCTTGGGGTACACAGACACCTCGTGGAACGCTGATCAGAATAACAACAACAATAATAATAATAATGAGGAGGAGGAGGAGGAGGAGGAGGAGGAGGGGAAGAGGAGGGGAGGAGAAGGAGGAGAAAAAGGCCGTGAATAGGGTGAAGAACGGGAGCTCCTTATATGGGTACACAGACACCTCATGGAATGCTAGGGACGGTCAGTCAAAGGTTGGGGTATAGCATCATGATGAGAATACCGACAATTATAATAATATTAGTAATAATAATAAGGAGGAAGAGGAGAAGAAAAAAAAAAAAGAAGAAGAACAAGCAGGAGAAGAAGAAGATAAAGAATACAGATAATTTCTATAGACCCCACTCAAATACAATACAGCTCTAGGCTCTTAAAAACACCTTTTTTTAAACGTAAGAGTTTTACGGCACTCGCAACACAATAAGGTCATCTAAGTGCCGAGGATAAGGTGTTACATGAGAGTAACAAACACAAATTTGAGGGAGGGGAGATAAAGACGATAGACGTTTGATAGGAAAGAAGGAGCAAAACCACACTAGAGCACCAGCCAACCACCCACCTACAGCACCTTCATCATTACAAAAAATATGTGAAAATGAACATGCATATATTCCCACTCTAGATTATTCCAAATTGATGACAATATGCGCATCACAGTACGAAAATAAAGAACACTATGAACAGTTCTGCTGATGTGAATCCCCCAAAGTACATAGTAGCATGTTTGGAGCAGTAGTTCTGTTGGTACCGATTTGCGAAACATAATAAGGGTTCTGGGAGCATAAGAAAGTCAAGTCCAGGACAGGACCAAACAATGACGGTTCCCTGCTTCAAAGCATCAAAAAAACTCTTTTTTAAAATATAGTAAGAGTTTTACGGCACTTGCAACACAAAAAGGTCACAGAAGTGCCAAAGATTAGAGGTGTTACAAGAGAGTAACAAACAAAAAAAAGAAGAGGGGAGATAAAGATGACAGATGTTTGATAGGAAAAAAGGAGCAAACCACTCCAGAGCACATGCCAACTACCCACACACAAAAACATTTGCTTTGAAAAGTTGTCCAAAAGCCCAAAATCTGTGCCTCACCATCGCCTTCCTTAGTCAGCTGATGGACAGACACATGTGCCCACCACAACTACAACCTAAAAGAGTTCAAACAAAAGCGACGACTCACAAGGCAAGAGCTCTCTGTCAGCATTCTCTGTGCATGTGGGATATGGATGGAACAAATGGCCTTTTTCCAAAGGGTAGGGGATCATTCGGAAGGCTGGGGAGAAAAAGTTTTAGTTTTAGTAAATAATGTTTTACGGCACTTGCAACACAATAAGGTCATATAAGTGCCGAGGATTAGAGGTGTTACAAGAGAGTAACAAACACAAAAAAGAAGGTGGGGAGATAAGGACGATAGATGTTTGATAGGAAAGAAGGAGCAAACCACACCAGAGCACCCGCCAACCACCAACAGAGGTGTTACAAGAGAGTAGCATACACAAAAAAGGAGGAGAGATCAGGATGACATATGTTTGATAGGAAAGAAGGAGCAAACCAGACTAGAGCACCCGCCAACCACCCACTGAAATAGACAGAAAGCACAGGTATACAGTGCACTTACTGCCCTCCCAGGTGCAGAGTAACAAGTTGAGGGCTTCCTCCACCCGCCAACCACCCACAAACTCTCACTGACACAAACACAAAAGCACAGGTAGACACAAAACTTACAGCCCTCCCAGGTACAGAGTAACAAGTTGAGGGCTTCCTCCACCCGCCAACCACCCACAAACTCTCACTGACACAAACACAAAAGCACAGGTAGACATAAAACTTACAGCCCTCCCAGGTACAGAGTAACAAGTTGAGGGCTTCCTCCACCCGCCAACCACCCACAAA
>NW_004797520.1:14794-16332 GCF_000002075.1 Aplysia californica | reverse complement strand
GAGTTATCATTGGCAATTTTTTTTTTTAATTCGGAGGTATAAAATAATAATTTGGAATTCTGAAAATTTTCTGACAATCCCCATCCCTGAAGTTGAGGGCTCCCTCCACCCGCCAACCACCCACAAACTTTCACTGAAACAAAGAAGTTCTCACAGGTAGACACAGCACTTACTGCCTTCCCAGGTACAGTGTAACAAGTTGAGGGCTCCCTCCACCCGCTTCCAATGGTGCAGGTGGAAAAATGAGTACGCGATGGCTTCACTGTCGCCCCGCTTCAAGATATGCTCTGGTGGCAGGATCAGGCTTTTCATTTCTAGTAGATACTGAGAAAGAGAGAGAGAGGGAAGTATGAACACAATATAAGAACAGGATCAGGTTTTTTTCATTTCTAGTAGATACTGGGAATCAGAGAGAGAGAGAGAGAGAGAGAGAGAGAGAGGGGAGGGGGAAATGAACACAATATAAGAACAGGATCAGGCTTTTCATTTCTAGTAGATACTGGGAATCAGAGAGAGAGAGAGAGAGAGAGAGAGGGGAGGGGGAAATGAACACAATATAACAGCAGGATCAGGTTTTTTCATTTCTAGTAGATACAGAGAATGAGAGAGAGGGGAGGGAGAAATAAACACAATATATTTGGTGGATGCTGAAAATCAGAGAGAGGCCAGAAAATGGGGGGGAAAATTTAAAGACTGCATATCAGGTATTTTGAAATCATTCATCAAGTTGAAAACATTATTATAAGGTATTTTACTAAAATGATACAAAATGATCGCAGAGACAGAGAATTCGTTATATGTTTTCTGTTCAAGAATCATCGTCATCAAGAGTCTTGTTGGGAGCAGACATTGCCAGGTATAGAGTTCTCAGTCTCTCTCTTTCATTCCAAGCCCTCATGGACAGAGTTGTTGTTCGTCACTGACTAGAACACAGAGCTTTCTAATCATTCTGCACACGACCTCAGCACTTTCTTGTCCTATCTCCATATTTTAAACATTGAAAATGTGACTTCTTCATAAGCTCACTCTTTGCTATAAACTGTTTTAGTTTTAGTATGAGTATTACGGCACTTGCAACACAATAAGGTCATATAAATGCCGAAGAATAGAAGTTTTACAACAAAGTAACATACCCACACACAAAAAAGGAGGAGAAATAAGGACGATAGATGTTTGATATATGAACTGTTTTCACTGTTATTAAAAAAGGACATAGGACAAGGAAGCACCAAGGTTACGAGCAATTTGTCCACATGCTCTGACACGGACAATTCCACAAACAGATTTCTCTTCACAGGTGACAACTGGCTACCAAAAAAATTCTGATCTTTCGGACCCCCATGGAAATGCGCCTGCGGTACTGAAAATTTACGGACCATTTTGTCTAATACTAATACATCTTGTTTCAGGACTATTTTTACTTAATAATAATAATAATAATAATAATAAATGACATTTCTATAGCGCTCAACCCTGATTTAAGTACACAGGCTCTGAGCGCTTTACAATACAATACAATGTACAACAGTAACATAAAA
>NW_004797520.1:11427-13511 GCF_000002075.1 Aplysia californica | reverse complement strand
AAAGAAAAAATTTCAATAAAAAAATTATCTTTTTCAGTATTTCGGTATTTACTATGAGGACACACAGAGTCCTTTAAATATAAAAAAAAAGGAGGAGATTGCACCAAACGACCTTCCATCCTCACCGTCGGTGCACCTCCTGGAACGACCAGAAGACGACGACCGTAAAGCCCTCACCAAACGTGGACGGTGGGCAAAGGGTGGGAGAAGCCAAACAGAAGCTTACGGCACAATGCAACAGACGTGAGTGGGTGAAGCAAGCAACGTGCACGGTGAGAGTTACATACAACACAGCTAGCAAATCAAGCAGACCCCACCAGGGCGGTGCTACTGACTGAAGTTGTCTTTAGGCCATTCCCAAAGGGGGGACATTAACAAATGATCTTATGCACAGTAGAATTGTAAATGGGCTGATTCATCAATGTCACGCTCATAACTGTGCCTGAACTGCAACAGGGAACTGCTGCTTTTTCTTTCCTTATCCTTACAATCGTCATTTTTCCTCTACTTAATTTTGTGTTTGTCACACTCTTGTGACCCGCTATTTCTGCTGTGCCTTGATAGTCAAAGCAGACTTTGTGCTGTTGAAACTAGAGGTGAGCAGAGTAACCCTGATTCCCTGTAAAGACTTCTCTGTTCCACCCCTTGGCGCTCATATAACCTTATGCAGTTGCGAGCACTGTAAAACCTTACTAAAACTACACTAAAGAGTTTTCTTCTTTCTCCATCCTTCTGGTTTTGAAATAATTCACTTTATCTTAGAAAGCACCGAGTTCCAATCGCGAAAATGAGAATTACATAGGATAAAACTGAAGTGAAATTATACGGAACGCAGGCACGACTCGTAATGATTTTTGACTTAATTAAGGAGGAGATTTTTTCCACTAGACTTGACAGTTGCGTCAAAAATTCCCAAAGGTCGGAAATTGGAGTACTCAGCTCGCAAACAGAACAAACAGCATTCCCTCCCCCTGCCAAGTACATCCAAATATCAACACATCATTTGCAAATCAAAAGAGAAAAAAAATCAAGCAACCAAAAAGCATACATGTAGAAACAATAAATGTACAAAACCCACATGAACCACATGAAGCAATAAATGTACAAAACCCACATGAACCACATGAAGCAATAAATGTACAAAAACCCACATGAACCACATGAAGCAATAAATGTACAAAACCCACATGAACCACATGAAGCAATAAATGTACAAAACCCACATGAACCACATGAAGCAATAAATGTACAAAACCCACATGAACCACATGAAGCAATAAATGTACAAAAACCCACATGAACCACATGAAGCAATAAATGTACAAAACCCACATGAACCACATGAAGCAATAAATGCTTAGCAAGCACCCACAAAGCAGTGAGGTATGGTAAAAAAAAAAGAAGGAAATTACTGTAAGAAATGAGAACAACCAATATTCTATGACCTTGTTTGAAAATATTACAGTGCAGCCTCTCTATAACGACCTTCGCTAGAACGACATCCTTTGTATAGCGACATGGTGCCCAGGTCCTGATTTTTTTCTTTATCTTATTAAAAAGTTTTTTGATTGCCTTTCTAAAGTGACAACTCTCTATAACGACATAAAAAAAAAAAGTTTTAGTAAGTATTTTATGGCACTTGCAACACAATAAGGTCATAAAAGTGCCAAAGATTAGAGATGTTACAAGCGAGTAACAAACACAAAAAAGAAGGAGGGGAGATACAGACGATAGATGTTTGATAGGAAAGAAGGAGCAAACCACACCTGAGCACCCGCCAACCACCGACGATATAACGAAACTTTTTTTCTGGTCTCGACGATGTCATTATAGAGAGGCTGCACTGTACTCCTAGATGCAGGAAGAGGTAGCCATGCAGATGTGTATGACAAAGGGCTACAACCAAACTGACTGCTGAAAAGTAACACCGATAACGTACAAACAACAATAAATAACCCATCCCCTGAACAAAACTAAGCAACTACCATGCGACAGAGTACAAAAAAAAAAGAAAAAAAAAGCCATGATTCATTTCCTCCACCTAAACTAAACATCCTTTACAGCCCATTTTTACCTTGAACCCC
>NW_004797520.1:10057-11176 GCF_000002075.1 Aplysia californica | reverse complement strand
TGAACAAGGGGCAAAAACTTTACCTCCAATTTTCTCAAAACAGCATTTTTCGGGATAGCCCCCTTGTGCTTAAAAGCGACCATTTCAGGTCATTTAGAGAGCCAACTTTGACCATCTGCCTTTAATAACCAATCTGGACTGAAAGAGATACAACATCCCAGCAGACAGACCGAGATACTCGATACAAATTCTCCCCACATGGGAATCAAACTTGGGTCTTCTGCGTGCGACGATGACAAGCCTAACTGCTACACCACAGATGCCAGTTATAAAGACCCAAAAACCCAAAGGTTTCTTTCTTTAGTTTTAGATTTTTTATGGCACTTGCAATGCAATAAGGTCATATAAGTACCGAAGATTAGAAGTGTTACAAGTGAGAAACAACCACAAAAAAGGAGGAGAGATGAGGGCGATAGATGTTCGGTAGAAAAGAAAGAGCAATCAAACCACACCAGAGCACCCGCCAAGTACCCACACCCCAAGGTTTACCTGTGAGCAAAAAATAAGTAGCAGAAGAGACCCTAGCAAATCACCCTATGACAAGATGAAAGTCTGAGCACGTTAGTTTTCCATCAAGTTTTGCTTCAATGCAAGAAGCTGGTTGTAGCTTTTAAAAGAAAAAGAATGCATATAGATGTGAGGTGTGCTGACAAAATGAGTTACTTCTCGCAATGCAATCCACAAATGGAAATATTTGCCAAAAATCGACACTTGGGTCAAATTTGCAAATTTTCTATTGATGCGGTATTCTTTAAGTATAATATTAATAATAAGCCTTTTATTATTTCATACTTATAAATTGTAAAAACTTCACCTATAAGGGTGACATATCTATTTCCATAGGTCTCGAATCCGAGAAGAAACTCATTTTGTCAGCACACCTCACATATTTCTGATATATAAAAGATGCACATAACAAAATACAGATACAGATGCATATTAACGGGGTTACCTCAAAATACTGTTGCTATATGAAAGACATTGTAGCATACAGTTTTCATTAACTATTTCTCATTAGGGAGAGAGAGAGAGAGAGAGAGAGAGTGAGGGAAGGAGGGACGGAAAGAGGGGAGGAGGGGGGGGAAGAAGGGAAGGGAAGAAGGGAAGGGAAGAAGGGAA
>NW_004797520.1:0-9928 GCF_000002075.1 Aplysia californica | reverse complement strand
GCTTTGAGCAATGCTGCTGTGTAACAAATGGTCGCTGACTTGGGCAGGCTGATATCTGGGGACACAGCACAGCGGGGACATTTAGTTTTTGTAAGAGTTTCACGGCACTTGTAACAAAATTAGGTCATATAAGTGCTGAGGATTAGAGGCGTTACACGAGAGCAACAAACATAAAAAGAAAGAGGAGAAATAAAAACAATAGATGTTTGATAGGAAAGAAGATGCAAGCCACACCACAGCACCCGCCAACCACCCATTTTAGTAAGAGTTTTACGGTACTTGCAACACAATTAGGTCATATAAGTGCCGAAGACTAGAGGTGTTACAAGAGAGTAACAAACACAAAAAAGAAGGAGGCGATATCAGGACGATAGATGTTCGATAGGAAAGAAGGAGCAAACCACACCCGAGCACCCGCCAACCACCCACACTAAGGGTTTTACAGCACTAGAAAACAGAAACGGTAATTTCCCCATGCAAAAACCCACTTCCATACTCAGACCCTTACAAAAAAACAACATATCAAATACATTTTTTACATACTGTTTGTAACAACCACAACAGCAAAAATAACAGCACCAGCACTCACCATCAACACAACAACATCCACAACAACAACCACCAATCAACAACAACAACACCGCCGCCACTCACCATCACTCACAACAACGCCACCACCACCATCATCACTCACCATCAAACCTCAAACCTGGCCAGCACCGCCACCACACCCACAACAACAACCACAACAACAACAACAACCACAACCCCCACTCACCATCAAACCTGGCCAGCACCGCCTGAACATCGGCGTAAGCCTGTAGCTCCAGCAGCGCTTCTATCAAGTTTTCGTGAATGTTAAAGTTCATGATGGGCGACTCTTTCAGCAGCTGGCACAGGGAAACAAACAGACAAACAGGGAAAACATGTGAGGACAGTTTTAGTAAGGTTTTATAATTTTTTACTTTAGAAAGAGTTTTTTCTTTTCTTTTCGTAAGAGTTCTACGGCACTTGCAACACAATAGGGTCAGATAAGTGCTGAAGATTAGACGTGTTACAAGAGAGTAACAAACACAAAAAAGGAGGGGAGATAGAGAAAATTGATTTTCTATAGGAAAGAAGGAGCAAACCGCACCAGAGCACCAGCCAACCACCCACTAATGTTTTACGGCGCTCGCAACTGCATAAGGTCATATGAGCGCCAAGGGGTGGATGTCAAACAGAGAGGTCCAAACAGGGTATCAGGCTTACTCTGCTCACCTCTCTTTTAGTTAGAGTTTTACGGCACTTGCAACACACAATACGGTCTTATAAGAGCTGAAGATTAGAGGTGTTACAAGAGAGTAACAAACACAAAAAAGAAGGGGGAGAGATAAGGACGACAGATGTTTGATAGGAAAGAAGGAGCAAACCACACAAGAGCACCCTCCAACCACCCACGGAAAACATGTGAGGACAGTTTGTATCTGCATATGAGCATAACAAATATTACCGACATATTTTATTTTTCTCAGCCTTTCTGAACAAGGCCAATCAAAGCCAATCAAAGCCACTCCCTTTTTGGGTTTCACCACTTCTCCTTAATAAAAAAAAATTAAAAAGGCAAAATCAACCTGACCAACCAAAACAAAGCAAATATCTTTAGAGCTTTTTAAATAAAAAGTACATGCTCATTTAATTTGTATTCCTAAACTCAATATCAGCCCCCCCCCCCCCCCCCCTCTCTCCCAGTCAGTCATTCTCTCTCTCACTCACTCACACACACACACACACACACACACACACACACACACACACACACACACACACACACACACAGAGGAAAAAACTTGCTTCTTCAAGTCCTCCCCTCTCACAATTTAACATAAAACTTAACAACTCCTAAATCTCAGCAATCAAAAAAAAAAACGGAGAACATTTTTCATGATCTATAAGCCACTCACATCTCTCATCATCTTGACGGCCTCCCTTGTGCGGCCCAACTTGCGAGCACACATGGCCAGCCGTCGCTTGATGTAGACCAACACGTTCATATCTCGCCCTGGACAGACACAGACACATGGGTTGATTGGTTGTTTGTTAGTTTGTTCATGTCTCACCCTAGACACAGACACAGACACATACACAACAACAGACACATGGGTTGATTGGTTCGTTGTTTGTTTGTTAGTTTGTTCATGTCTCACCCTAGACACAGACACAGACACATACACAACAACAGACACATGGGTTGATTGGTTGGTTGTTTGTTTGTTAGTTTGTTCATGTCTCACCCTAGACACAGACACAACAACAGACACAGGGATAGATTGGTTGTTAGTTTGTTTGTTTGTCTGTTTGTTTGTTTGTTCACGTCTCGCCCTGGACAGACACACGGATGGACTGGTTGTTTGTTTGTTTGTTCGTTCATGTCTCGCCCTAGACACAGACACAACTAATGTTGTCTTGTCCTGGATACAGACACACACATGGATTGGTTGTTTGTTTGTTTCTTTGAGCAAAGAGAAGCTAACTGACGTAAAAACAGTCATTTACGCCTAAGAAAAAGTACATAAAAAAAAAGAAGTGTGAATTACCCTGACAACAAAAGTAAAAACACCACAGCTTGAAAAGGAAGATGAATGCTATTTTGTACGTATTCCAATGTCTGACATTTGGGACTTTTAGTCACAGCAATCAAGGCTGTTGAAACAATTTTCCCCTTTGAGCCCAAAATTATTAATGATTCCTGCCCATGTTTGGTAAAATTTCCATTACATTTTCAACCAACTCCCATTTTTGCAACGGGAATCCAAATTGATTAACGTCAAAACCGGAAAACAGGAGTAAGTACAAGATGGCAGTAAGCTGACGTTTAGTTTAGTAAGAGTTTTACGACACTTGCAACACAACAAGGTCATATAAGTGCCAAAGATTAGAGGTGTTACAAGAGAGCAACAAATAAACAAAAAAAGGAGGAGAGATCAGGACGATAGACGTTAGTTAGGCAAGAAGGAGCAAACCACACCAGAGCACCACCAACCACCCGCTAAACTGACGCGGGGCATAACGTACTGTGTAAGGCTTCCTGAGTGGAGTTCTGATGCTGCGTGGTCTGTGACTTCCTGTAGCTTGTCTCTGCTGCCTTGTACGCCTGCTTGAACATCTTCTCACACTGGGGGGGGGGAAGAAAACACACTCACTTGCATGAATACACCGATACAACTTGACACCATAGTCCAAATACTTGTCCCACCTCTCTTAATAATAATTCCTGGGTTGTTTTCCTAAACAATTTGCAATTGATCACCACTAGATCTATTAACAATAGTTCAAGAATCTTTTAAAAAAAAAAAAAATTTCAGCATCTAGCAGTCATAATTCCTTTTAACTTATTTTCATCTTATTTGATAGAAAACTTTATCTGACATTTTTAGTTTCAGTAGTTTTTACGGTGCTCGCAACTGCATAAGGTCACCTGAGCGCCATATATCTGACATAGCAAAAACAAACACGTACACAGTTTATCTAGAAGGAAATAGGTGTACTTTCAACAAACTGTCCCTCCCAATGTTAGGAAGAATCATATTTACATACTCCATCCCAAGTTTAAATCGAGTTTAAAACGTCTTTCGAGCCAGACGTCTCAGCAACTCAAAAGTGGCCCTACTGGAAGTGGAGAAACCCTCGAGGTACTAGTAGGTCAACTAAGTTCTCAATTGCAGGCTCAAGTTTACTTTTACCCAGTACAACTGTGGCCTAAAGTCACATCTAAAAGTGCTTAGTTTTTAGCTTTAGTAAGTGTTTTACGGCACTTGCAACACAATAAGATCATATAAGTGCCGAAGATTAGAGGTGTTACAAGAGAGTAACACACACAAAAAAGAAGGAGGAGAGATAAGGACCATAGATGTTTGATAGAAAAGAAGGAGTAGACCACACCAGAGCACCCACCAACCACCCACGAAATCTAAAAGTGCAAAACATGACCTACTTCCAGTATCGTGGTGGTCTCTTCCTCTGCCAGCAGGACCATCGCCGTCGCACACCTTGATCAAATTGGTGAGAGAGGAAACAAGAGTTACAGGACAGTCGCTACGAGTACAACAAATGTCTTAGTATTTGTTTTAGTAAGGTTTTATGGGGCTTGCAAATTAGTTTAGTAAAGAGTTTTACGGCACTTGCAACACAATAAGGTCATATAAGTGCCGAAGATTAGAGGTGTTACAAGAAAGTAACAACAAACGTAAAAAAGAAGGAGTACAGATAAGGACGATAGATGTTTAAGAGGAAAGAAGGAGCAAACCACACCAGAGCACCCGCCAACCACCCACTTGCAATTTAACTGCATAAGGTACAACAAAAAACAAAAACCCATTCACTCAGATTTCCAAACATATTGCAAAATATATCATTACATTGAAGAAAGTGGGAGCACAAAAAAGCAAGTCAAGAGAAATAAAAATTACCAATACTAGTTCATGGCCTTTTCAACGAAAACATTGATGCCTTATACTAGACATGCTATGACACACACAAATATCAATAAACAGGACATCACTTACTTTTTTGCTAATTTTTAAACAAACAGCTTACAAATCAGGAACACACCAATAAACACACACCCACTATTGAACAAACCACAACATCAGCCACACAAACACACAAGAGAACTCGTATATATAGACTCAAAATACACATACAGATGTACAAACACACACACACTCAAAATCAATGTACACAATGTTTTCATACTCTGGGCTCTAAGGCACTGAGAGCAGCCTTAATTTTGAACTGAGCAAACACACACACACAGACTCAAACACAAACACACTCAAAATAAATGTTCGAAGCAAGTCTTTCACACTCTGGGCTTTCTCTAGGGCACTGTGGTCAGCTTTGATCCTGGACTGAACGTGCACGCACGCACACATACGTACACGCACGCACACACACACATAAAGGTTTTCTTACTCTGGGTTTTTCTCGAGGGCGGTGTGAGCGGCTTTAATCCTGGACTGTGGGTTCCTCTCTCTCCACGCCGTCTGCATTACTGAGGGGGGGGGACACACAGACAGAACAAGCTTCTCAATACACCAATAGACGAAATAGAAATAAATTTCACAATACACCAATAAGCGAACAAGAAATAATTGTCTTCTAAATACATGAATAGATGGGGGGGGTTTCAGTTGAAGACAAACACAATTTGTCAGTTCGACGTGAGGGTAACGGAATAATGTAAAAAGTAGTTTTCCACCTCCCATTCATAAAATAAGTTTTAATTAAAAGTGTCCCTCACACATATTATGATGTCACAGGGACCATAGATGAGAGGCCGGTACTTGTAGGTTACGTACAAATGTATTGATATGATGCAAATTGTAATGTGTCAAGAAAACAGAAAAAACCAAAAAAAACCAAAAACACAACAAGAAAAAGAGGAATTGTTTTGTCGGTGATGATGATGATGATGATGATGATGATGATGATGATGCCTGGCTCGCTCCGAGTCATTTCCCTCTAGCCTGTAACCACACGTAATCTTAAGACCCTCTGTGTTAGGCCCATTTCCCTGCTAGTATACAGCCCAATTTAGTTTTTCTCTCAGTTGCTCCCCAGGAAGCCCTAGACGTGAAATGTTGAGCTGTGTCTATTAAACAAATTTTAAACATTTTATATAGTTATGTTATTTTGTCGGAAATTCAAACAAGACTCTCCCTCCTACTCTGCTTTCCAAACAAAGATGATGATAATGATGATGATGATGATGAGATGATAATGACAACGACGATGAGACGATGAAATGTAGCAGTACAGTACTCACTTTCATACTCTGGCTTTCCCGTGTCGGCGTCGCAGGTGAAGTAGGTCTGGTGGTCCTGTGCCGAGAGGTTCATGTCGTAGTAGGTGAGCGGCTCTTTCCCCGTGGCCCAGTTGAAGCGCTGGTACTCCGAGCCACGGAACAGGTTGAGGGGGTTACGCCAGACTTTGCACTCTGTGTGGCACACGCGGGGGAAACGAGAGACTGATTAGGCAGCATGATAGCACTGGGGGTAACTATAGCTGTCTACCTACCACATATCACAGTAACAATACACTCAGTGAGATTGAGGATTTGATCAGTAAAAGTGAGAGACTGATTAGGCAGGAAGATTGCACTGGTTTGGCATTAACCACAGCTATTTCCTACAACATATCACGTTATAACAATGCACAAGGTGAGACTGAGAATTTGGTTTGAACAGCATATTAAGAGTAAAAGTGAGAGACTGATTAGGCAGCATGATTGTAGAGGCCTGGCATTTACCACAACTGTCAGCCTACCACAAATCATATTCACATTATAACAATGAACATGGTGAGATTAACACGATTTTGTCTGAACAACATTTGCAGCAAAAGTGCGACTAATTAGGCACCCGGACTGCACTGGTGTCACTAGAGCTGCTGTCCACAGGGTCCAATCACGTTCACAACATAGATCACATGTACAATGCATAAGGTGAGGTTTGTAATCTGTACAGCTTTTGGTTTAAGTAATTATATGTAAGTTTAGTTTTAATAAGAGTTTTACGGCACTTGCAACACAATAAGGTCATATAAGTGCCGAAGATAAGAGAGTAACAAACACAAAATAGAAAGAAGGGAGAAAAGGATGATAGATTCTTTATAGGAAGGAAGGAGTAAACCACACTAGAGCACTTGCCAACCACCTGCGTGATTATGGTTAGAGTTTTACAGCACTTGCATTAGTTGCAACACAGATAGGTCATAGGAGTGCTGAAGATTACAAGTATTGCTAGATAATAACATACAAAGAAAAGAACGAGGAGAGATAAGGACCAAAGATGTCTGATAGGAAAGAAGGGAGTGATCCGAGTGTAAACATTTCTCAAAAATTCAGACTGAAGTTGTTTTATAGCACTCCTTAGACATGAATGGTTCCAACGAAAATAGTACACAAACAAGTGACAGCCAAAGCACAGGACTCTTCTTTTGATCACACATTTCTAGTACTTGTGAGTGTTCGCCTCATTGACTATCTTATACCTCATACACTTTAAGTAGTTCCACTCAAGGAAAGCTATTCTTTATAAGGTTTCCGGCTGAAAGTGGAAGCCTGTTGTCTCTGATATTCATAAAAGAAACAACTACTGCACAATCAAGATGTATTTTTAATTCTCATTATTTGATGTTATCAAAAACACCTATCTAAAGATGTAAGGTGGTTAATGCTTAGAAAAAGTAAGGAAATTAGCTGAGTTTTTTTTTCCTTTTCTTTTTTAAAAACTCAATAAAACATATTTAGTTAGTTTAGTTTAGTAAGAGTTTTACGGCGCTCGCAACTGCATACGATTAAACATATTTGAAGTAAACTGTTAATACGAACTTGGAAAAAAATCTTGCCAACCACCCCACACCCCTCCACTTCGCCATTTCCCTTCTCCCCCCCCCCCCCCCCCCCCCATTTACAAACACAAGTATCACTAAATCAGAGACACACTCAGCCAGCCTTGAGAGCCTAGATGACCAAGCACTCACGCTACAAAGGAAGAGGTAGACTACGCTAAAGACGGATTGAGGGAGTCAAGGAAACCCTGAGAAACTACAACATCTCTGGTGAAAGAGCTGCACAGAGTTGTCCGACCATCTCCCCTCTACACTTAACGGCAACAGAGGAGGAAAAAGGTAAGGTAAAAATAGAGTAAATACCCAACCTATCAACGTTCTGGACATAGACATCTGTTTTACTGTGTCGCACAGATCCCAACAGTAACATTATCACCAACAACGTTCTGGACATAGACAACTGTTTTACTGTGTCGCACAGATCCCAACAGTAACATTATCACCAACAACTTTTTAAAGTTAGTTGTAGTAAGAGTTTTACGGCGCTCGCAACTGCATAAGGTCATACGAGCACTCTCAACAACGTTCTGGACATAGACAACTGTTTTACTGTGTCGCACACATTCCAACAGTAATATTATCTGAATTATCACCAACAAAGATTGTTATTCCGCAAATTAGGTGAGCTCGTAAAACAAATTCAAAATTATATATCAACACAATATTGTATGAAGAAAAAAAAAAGAAAGAGTTTTATTCAAAATTAGCCTTAGAAACAAGTTTCAGGGGTTTTATTTCAAATTTATAACAGAAATGGAACCGGAGTCCCTCAAAACTGGAAAAACTGTTTTTCACCTCGGAAAATTACGGGCTCCGGAATGCGTCTTTGAGACTCCTTGACTTTGTCAAACAATGATCCTGGAATATTGCGGTAACTCTACAGTTTCCTGGCACACAGTTTGTTCTTTTCCCGATTGTACTTGTTTGTTTGTTTTAGTTTTAGTAGAAGTTTTACGGCGCTCGCAACTGCATAAGGTCATATGAGCGCCAGAAGATTAGAGGTGTTACAAGAGAGTAACAAACATAAAAAAGAAGAAGGGGAGATAAGGACGATAGATGTTTGATAGGAAAGAAGAAGCAAACCACACCAGAGCACCCGCCAACCACCCACGTTTGTTTGTTTGAGTATAGAGAAGCATATCGACACAATAATGGCCAGTTACCAGCTGATGATGGAGACAATCAGCCTGCCCACACTGAAAAGGACTCTCATGAAGAGGGGCGAGGAAGCATGGAGCGCCCCGTCTTCCTAAGACCCCAGTTCTACATTCAAGCTATTCAAGCAATGGCCATTTAGTGCTGGGAACAAGTAAGACAGACAGACAGACAGACAGACAGACAGACAGACAGACAGACAGACAGACAGAAACAACAGAGGAGGAAAATAAAGAAGCAGGACCTACCAGTGGCGCCATGCAACAACCCACTTTATTTCCTGGCAGACAGTTTGCTCTTTTCCCGATTGTATTTGTTCGTTCGTTAGTTTGTTAGTTTGAGTAAAGAAAAGCACATCAACACAATAATAGCCATTTAGCGCAGGGAACCAGTAAGACAGACAGACAGACAGACAGACAGAAACAACAAAAAGGGAAAGTGAAGAAGCAGGACCTACCAGTGGCGCCCTCCAACAACCCACTTTTTTTTGTTCTCTCGCCACTCTGTTTCTTGGTGAAATGGAATCATTTTTGGGCAAAACAGCACCCCCACCACCTCCCCAATGTAATTGTAAAAGTTTTCCGTCCCCAACAGCACCCCAACCACCTCCCCAACGTAATTGTAAAAGTTTTCCGTCCCCAGCAACACAATGTCCACCATTTGAGAAACGGAGATAACTATGCTTTCAGATGGTAATTTTACTGGACGAAGGTATGAAGACCAGATTCTCAGGTTATTTCTGGACAATATCTAAGTATCTGTAACAGCCGTACCACGAGACACTTTAGAATAGTTTACAACATCTGTCTATTTATTCCATTTTGTTGTTCGGTATGGGAGGGGAGGGGAGGGGAGGGGAAGGGAGGGGGAGAATTGCTGAGAAAGAGAGACACTCTTATTGCCGGCCGGCCACGTTCAAGTGGCTGGTGTGTTGAGAAAGAGGGAGACAGGGGGAAGGGTATCAAAGAGCCCTGTGAAAGAAAGGAAATAAGAAACACTCTCTAGGACCTGAAAGAAGCTCGAAAGGAAGAAAGAAAAAAAAAGAAAGAAAGAAAGAAAGAAAAAAAGAAAGAAAGAAAGAAAAAAATGAAAGAAGCTCGAAAGGAAGGAAGAAAGAGAGAAAGAAAGAGAGAAAGAAAGAAAAAAAGAAAGAAAGAAAGAAAGACATAAAAAACAGCACCAGCAAATCCCCCCCATCCCACCCTCCAAATCTCCAACCAAGCACTAAACTGGAAAAAAACAACCCCACCCCCGCTCACTAGTTACCAGCCAAAACGAAGCAGGTAAAATTGTGAGAGCGCTCAGCTCATAACACGCTAACTTGAGACCAAAAAACAGTTCATGGAGAGTACAGCAACAGGTGACCTGTTTAGTTTTTTGG
>NW_004797519.1:1022215-1023442 GCF_000002075.1 Aplysia californica | reverse complement strand
AACGAACACAGCAGTTCACCTAAAATGGCTACCCCTTTGAAAATTGGTCAAGGGTAGAAGTGAGGTCTCTCATTCGGTTTCTGACCGCAAAAGGTCTCAAACCTATAGAAATAGACACTGAAATGAAGTCAGTTTACGGGGAGAAAGTAATGGCAAAGTCACAGGAATATGAATGGTGTAGTAAATTCAAAGCCGGGCATACGGATGTCAGTGACAAATTCACGCAGGGCCTTGTTTTTTCCGCCAAGACTGAGGACAACAAGAGACGCGTTAACAAACTCATTCAAACAGACAGGCGCCTAAAAATTCGCGAAATTTCCGAGTCACTAAACATTTCAAAGTAGACTGTCCATACATAGTGTTTGATGAGCTGCACTATCGAAAGGTGTCTGCTCGGTGGGTCCCAAAAGAGCTGACAGCTGACCACAAGACGCAACGTGTTGAAGTGTCTCAGACTTTGTTGAATCGTTGTCGCCAAGCTGTCACGGGAGTCATGAACGCATCTAGAGACCTCCAACAATACCATGAAGCATTCATGAGAAGCATTATTACAGGTGATGAGACTTGGATACTCTACATGATGACCCTTGAGACTAAGAGGGATTCAATGGTTTGGAAGCACACGTACGTCTTCACCTCCCTCGAAAAAGTTTGAAGTTCAGCCATCGGTGAAGAAACTCATAGCCACGGTTTTCTGGGGTGCTTAGGGTGTTCTGCTTTTTTACATTTTGGAACCAGGACAAACTGTTAATGCTAACAGACACTGCCAGACTTTTGATAAGTTGAGAGAGGTTGTGCGCCGAAAAAGACCAGGTCGGTTGTCCAGCGGGGTCATTTTGCAGCATGACAACGCAACGCCAGACACTACAAACGCTACGAAAGACTGAATCCAAAGGTTCGGCTGGGAAGTTCTGCCACACACCCCTCTTAGTCCTGACTTGGCCCTGTCAGATTGTCACCTTTTTGAACCAATGAAACTCCATATTTCTGGACAGCGATTCACCGACGACGAAGACCTCGTGGAAGCCGTGACGTAAAATTCTTCAGGGAGGGTATCCTCTCCCTGATCCAGCGTTGGAAAAATACGTCCAGCGAGATGGTGATTACATTGAGAAATAAATCACATTTTCATGTATGATGTGTTACATTTGTATTATAATAGGACAAAAATTGTTGCTTTTATGGACCTTTTCCGGTTTTCCGTGGAACAGCCCTCGTATATATATA
>NW_004797519.1:1020315-1021478 GCF_000002075.1 Aplysia californica | reverse complement strand
TCTCTCTTTCTCTTTCTGTCTCTCTCTCTCGCACTCTCTCTTTCTCTCTCTCTCTCCCTCTCTCTCTCCCTCTGTCTCTCTGTCTCTCTCTCTCTGTCTCTCTCTCTCTCTTTCTCTCTCTCTCTCTCTCTCTCTCTCTCTCTCTCGTTTTGAGAGATTGCAGTTTTTACTGCTGATTTATCACAGGTAATAACGAGTCCGCAGAGTATTGGGCATTATATATATCATGATGGAGCCCAAGGTTTCGGACAGAATGTGTGGACAATTCCCAGTACGCGCACAACCAATCGACTTCAGTCGAATCGAGTCGGGGCCGACCTGATTTTTCTGCATTAAAGAAAGACTTCTCAGTGTAGTTCATTTATTATAAACGGTAGATGATGATTTCACCTGTGAACACTGATTAACTCAGACAAATAATGATGCAGGTACGACATAACATGAATTAATATGGGGTACACCACATAACGTACAGAGAACATGAACTAATATCATATAACACATAACCATACATGCATGTAGGGTCAAAAGCTACCATTGGTGCCCAAGGCGACCGATTTGATTTCGACCTTGGGTAACAAACACGTTTGATATTTTTATAAAGGGGTTCCCCTTGCGGATGGGATCGGGTCGGGTCGGGTTGGGTCGGGGAGGGGGTCTAGCGCGGTCGGCTTGTGCCACGATAGCCGCATTGCGCCCTCAATCTATCTAGCAAACCGCCCGACCAGACCCGATCCCCCAAATTAGGGTCACAATCGAGTTTAGTCGAGTTCGGTCGAATTGTTCCGAAATGATAGCTTTAATCCCTTTATTCAAACTGCAACAAGTCTAGATCTAGAAACATTATTACATGACATAAACCAACAAACAAAGCGGGAGGTTGGAGGGCGCTACTGGGTATAAGGTCCTGCTCCTTTACTTTTTTGTCTGTTGTTTCTGTCTGTTTTTTAATTGTTTTGGGTTTTTTGTTGTTTTTGTTTGTTTTTGTTTTTGTTTGTTGTTGAAAAGTGAGTGCGTGGGGACGGGTGCACGGTCGGTGATCCGGGGGCCGGGGTCGGGGGTCGGGGTGTGAGTCAAGCCAGCATTGCACGTGAGGAGATGCCACATGGATGAACGAGCGGTCACGAGTGGCTGGGTATTGATATTATGTCAGCTCCATCAAC
>NW_004797519.1:1018940-1020165 GCF_000002075.1 Aplysia californica | reverse complement strand
CTCTTGTAACACCTTTAATCTTCAGCAGTTATGTGACCTTATTGTGTTGCAAGTGCCGTAAAGCACTTACTAAAACTAAAAAGATGCGACAACTTTGTTTTTACCCTTCCCCAGGCCTAATTGGCCATTATTGTCTCGATGTGCTTCTCTTCACTCAAACAAACAAACTAGCTTATATAACCAACAAACAAACAGACAAACATGGTGGTACGGCAACAGGACAGGTATCAAACACTACCTCCTAACCTCCCGCTGTTTCTGTCTCTCTTACATTTTTCCTACAACTGCTTGACCGCTATTGTGTCTATGTTAACTATGTAGTATATTTATGGGGTTTGTTTTGTTTTGTTGTTGTTTTTTGTTTGTTGTTGTTGTTATTTGGGGGGGGTGGAGGTTAAAGTATTTTGGGGGGATTTTTAAAAGCAATATTGGTGTTTTTCACCCTGATCGACACAATTTAGATATGACTTCGACTCCGCCTGTCAGAGCCAATTCAGGCTGACAGTTCAGGGATAGATCTATAGCTTCTCTCCAATTGTGCCTGTGTGCTTCTATCTACTCGAACAAGAACAATACCATAAGCTCCTAAAAAGTCGTTTTGAATAACTTTTCTGTGCAGGTGGTTAGCGGGTGCTCTGGTGTGGTTTGCTCCTTCTTTTCTGTCAAACATCTATCGTCCCAATTTCTCCCCCTTCGTTGCTTTTTTGTGTTTGTTACTCTCTTGTAACACCTCTAATCTTCGGCACTTATATGACCGTTCTTTTTTTTGGGGGGGGTGGTTGGCGGGTGCTGTGGTGTGGTTTGCTTCTTCTTTCCTATCGAACATCTATCGTCCCAATCTCTCCTCCTTTTTAGTGTGTGTGTTTGTTACTCTCTTGTAACACCTCTAATCTTCTGGTGCCCGTTTGACCTTATGCAGTTGCGAGCGCCGTAAAACCTCTACTAAAACTAAAAACTCTTACTTAAACTAAATACTTAATTTTGTTGGTTCATTCACAGACTTACTGCCAAGAGTACAGCGAGCAAAAGATCATCATCTGGTACTGCAACTCTGCATGCGCCAACAAGGACCACAGGTCGCCAGTACCGGTTGATTAATTAAGTTCCCCACATACGTAAGTACGGCACAAGTGAAAATCTCATCCATTGCTATTGCATAAGTTTGACTGTTCTCGCCTTCACTCATCCACTCTCTCTCTCTCTCTCTCTCTCTCTCTCTCTCTCT
>NW_004797519.1:1013910-1016132 GCF_000002075.1 Aplysia californica | reverse complement strand
ACACACTTTCTCTCCCTCTCTCTCTCTTTTTCTCTCTCTATCTCTCTCGCTCTCTCCCTCTCCCTTTCTCTTTTCTCTCCCTCTCTTTCTCTTTCTCTCTCTCTCTTTCTCTCTCTCTCGCTCTCTCCCTCTCCCTCTCTCATTTTCTCTCCCTCTCTTTCTCTTTCTCTCTCTCTCTTTCTCTCTCTCTCTATCTCTTTCTGTGTGTGTGCGTGTGTCTTTGTATTCCTGTCTTTCTCTCTCCGTGTCTATCTTTTACTCTCTCTTTTTCTTTTTCTCGCTCTCTCTTTCTCTATTTCTATCTTTTACTCCCTCTCTCTCCCTCTTTTCCTATCTTTTACTCTCACGATTCTCTCTCATATTCTCTCTCTCACTCTCTCATATTTTCTCTCTGTCTGTCTATCTCTCTGTCTGTCTATCTCTCTGTCTCTCTCTCCGTTACTCTCTCCCTCTCTTCTCTCTCTCTCTCTCTCTCTCTCTCTCTCTCTCTCTCTCTCTGTCTTTATCTCACATTTGTATGTAGAGAAGGGGAGGGTGAAAGGCATACGATAATATAGTGAACGAATCAGAACAAAGACGCAGACAGACAAACAGACAGACATCTAGGCAGAAAGAGAATAGGAGGGAAATGGGAGTGCAGACGGTTAGTTGACTGATTGTGCAGTGGGTATTCAAGAAGGTTTGGAGGGAACTGCACATAAATTGTTTTGTTTTAGTAAACATTTTACGGCACTAGCAGCACAATTCGGTCATGTAAGCGCCGAAGATTGGAGGTGTAACAAGAGAGTAACAAACACAAAAAGAAGTTGGAGAGGTAAGGACGATAGATGTTGATAGGAAAGAAGGAGCAAACCACGCCAGAGAACCCGCCAACCACCCGTTCAGGAATTTTGAAGACAGAAGAAAAAGGGGTTAGGGTAGAAGGAGAACGAAGTTTTTTTTATTTGTGGCTGTTATTGGGGTTTTTTTTAGGGGGGGGGGGTTGTTAAAAGTTAATCGCCGACAGGTTCTGGTTTCAACCTGTATCTTGTAACCTCCAAAAAATCCCCAACCGTCGTGTCTATTCGAGAGATAAGCGATATTTTCCCGAGTGAATTGTATTGTTCTCCTTTCTTTTATATTTCCCCCTCATAAAACAAGAAACGGTTATAGCTCAGGGCTGACGTATTGTGCAGCTGCCATGCTGATAATACTCACCGGCAACGCTCGGGTATCTCATTTGAAAGGGTAATCGAGAAAAAACCAACACCGAAACCGCTCCTAAAATTATACCAAGAACGCGGTTCTTTTCGAACCGGATCTCCCGCCATCAGCTTACCGGATATTCAAAACAGAATGACTTCCGTTTCCCTGCATCCTTTGGCCCCCGCACATGCGTTGCAGACTACTTTAACCCTCAGTATACGGCAGGGTGTGAAAGGTCCAATATCAGAACCGCAAAAGGGCAATTGTGACTCTTTGGCCACGTAAATAGATCAAATGGACTAGAGAAACTGCTGCTGTGTGGAAAGATAGAGGGAAAGAAGGGCGGAGGATGACAAAGAACAGCATACACAGATGGCTTGAACCGAGCAACGAATTGCACTAAAAGAAAAACCGAGCTGAACAAGAAGACAGACAACAGGAGGGAATGGGGTGCCATGATCGTCAGTGTCTGCTCCAGACCTGAGACCTGAAGAAGAAGAAGAAGAAGAAGAAGAAGAAGAAGAAGAAGAAGAAGGTACGCGTTCCCGCCAGTTCCGCTGGCCCAGGGCTGTATCACTCGGTTTCTTTACATTCATAAAAATCTACGAAGCCTCAGCCAGTCCATCCTGTCTATAATCAAACTGTATGTGAACTATATCCATTGCTTGGATCATAATTTCTACTCAGTTTGGTGTTTGTTTTATGCAACTAAGTTTTTAAAAGGAGCAGAGTTTGTTTTGTGTTAGCTAGAGTTTACGGCACTTGCAACACCATTAGGTCATATAAGTGCCGAAGATTAGAGGTATAACAAGAGTGTAACAAACACAAAAAGAAGGAGGAGAACTAAGGACAATAGATGTTTGATAGGAAATAAGGAGCAAAACCACACCAGGGCACCCGCTAACCACCTACGGAGCCAAGTTACAAGGAAGTCTCTGATGCTGAAAACTTGATGATAAAACTGGTTGTGTGCAAAGGGGGGTGGGGGTGGGGGTTGTGATACTGAAAGCTTGATGACAAAACTGCTTGCGTACAAA
>NW_004797519.1:1008234-1009780 GCF_000002075.1 Aplysia californica | reverse complement strand
TGTCTTTCGAATTTATCTTCTTAACATACCCCGACCACGTCCTAAGCCTCCTTCGCTAAACCGCGTCTGTCTGCTCTCTCTCTCTCTCTCTCTTTCTCTCTCTCTCTTTCTCTCTCTCTCTCTCTCTCTCTCTCTCTCTCTCTCTCTCTCTTTCTTAGTTTCTTTCTCCTCCTTGATTCCCTGAAGATCTCGTGAATGGTAAAAGAAATTAATATTATTGAGATCCATAAAATGCCCGGGGAACAGAATGTCTTCAAGCCTTTCTCAAACAGAGAAAAACAAGATTAAGCTGGCATTTAAGTGCGCAGGGGGAGTAGTAAAAACAGAAAAGTGCCTTTGAATCTGTTCAAAAGCCTTTTGCCGAGAACTGAGATGATCAGGAATTGCAAATCTTTAAAAAGGAGGCGTATGAAATATTTTTTTTAAAGAAACGCTTATGAAACGTGTGGGGTTTTTCTCTTCCAGTCTATTGAAGCGATGTCTGTGCAAGACGTGCGTAGCTGGAGACGTTCTGTAATGGATGGGGAGCACGGGCACAAAAGGAAGGATCTCGGCGACTTGAAAAGCGGTCTTTTATCGGCCGTCACAGTACAGGAATCTGCCTCCTTGTCCACACTGTCCTCCAGGGATGGTTTTTTGTTGCTGCTGAGGGAAATATGAAAGTTTCGGTGTCTGTGGTTGAATGTTCTAGGCTTTTGGTCGTTGCATACAGATGGCGTGGGTTCGATTCGCGAGCGGGTGTGGGGGCGTTATTGTTTTGAGTGTCCCTGTCTGTCTGCTGGAATGTCGTATCCCACTCAAGACAAGCGACATGAAACATGTAAAGGTCAATTCCAGTACCATATCACGGTTATAGTACACGTAGAAAGGGAGACTTAGAAAGTAAGTAAGTTTATTCAGGGTTTAAGGCCATTGGCCCATATGACATATCATAAAACACTCTTTTGATAAGTAAAGTTTTCTTAATGAATAAATACAGGTTGTGCACATATCTCTTATCATTGCATATTTCTGTCACTGGGCCCAATCAGGCTGGAAGGGATTAACAATTCCCTTTGATGGACAAAGGGTGAACAATAGAAAATAAAGTGAAATTCATCTTCAATTTCATGAGAGTTACACCTCTCATATAAGGGCGAATTATTTAATTTCCACCGATAGAGATTGTTATTTAATGGAAGGCTATTGGTTTTTAACAAAGCTATGACTCTTCTGCTCCAATACCGTGGGAGGTTGGTGATATATTCAGCTATTTCTTGAAACGGAATTGTAAGAGAGACACTTAGAAAGAGACATTTAGAATGACACACTTTGAACGGAGCATATGGAAATGGACATTTTAACAGTAAAAAACAGCTTTTACTATGACAAGCAAAACGAGAATACAAAGACCCAGGGTGGGCGTCTACTGAATGCGTGTTCTTGGTAAATCCGTTCCTCAAAGCGATACTCAGCGTCATTTTATTTTCTTCTTCCAAAGTAATACGTTATCGATTTCTGAGAGCTATGGATTGGCGCTGACCGACAGATTCATTTTAGTGCCCCC
>NW_004797519.1:1005856-1007067 GCF_000002075.1 Aplysia californica | reverse complement strand
AAGAGAGAGAGAGAGAGAGAGAGAGAGAGAGAGAGAGAGAGAGAGAGAGAGAGAGAAAGTCTATGTTTGCGAATACGATAACGATTATGCAATGTCAATTTTCTGTGCTAAATGGACGCCATCTGGAGAGGCTGCTGCGTAGCATATTCTATGAGATATAGAAAATGATCGTAATTGTCAGGCACCGTGGTGAAATCAGGCGCTTGTCAAAATAAAAGAAACCGTCACTTTTCCGCTGATGTGTCAATTTTTATCGAATTTTCGTTTCTCAGCTCAACACCCTTTATGTCCTTTTAAAAACGTATTTCTCTGTGGATGTTACTGAAAAACGTTCATTAAAGGCACGAAAAATAACAATTTCCCATTTCCAAGGACACTCAAGCTTTGGAAGTCACCAAACTTTTGCGGCCATGTTCTTGTTAATGTTAACTCCCATACCAGCCGACCCCCCATCTCTTTCAATCTCAAATTTCTCGACTGCTACTCAAGATAGGAAAGGGGGGGGGGTCGCCAAATGCAAGTCAAATAAACAAGCTTTAAGATGATATTACTAACGCTATATGGTCGCTTTTAAGGACAAGCGGGCTGACCCAGATTTCAGGGGTTTCCAGAAATCTTGACCTATACCAAAAGTGGGCTTTGCCCAACCTATAGGAGAAGTTTGGTTTCATTGGTGTGTATATTCGTTTGGTTATAGAGAAAACTCTTCTTGTCTTTTAAAGAAACTGAACAAGGGTCCAAAAACTTTACCTTCGATTTTCTGAAAACAGCATTTTTCGGGATAGCCCCTTTAATTGTGCTTAAAAGCGACTATAAATGCCCAAAAATTGACGAGAGCCTGATTCCAGCGCGTCCTGACACCGTTGTAAGCCTTCCACCGAGGAGCATAACGAGCGACAATATCATGAAAAGATTCAGGATATCTCGTGGGAGTTCTGTCAGTTTTGTTTTGTTATGTTGTTAGTTTGTTTGTTTGGGTTTTTGATTTTTTCGTCTCGTATATTCAGAAGGAAAAACCACGGGTGAGGGGGGGGGGAGGAGCGAGGGGGCTCTTGGCATCCCAAGGATACCAGGAGATTAAATTTACTTCTTTTGAGGAGTGGCAATCTCACTTTTTTTACGGCAGAGAGGGGTGTATAATACAATTAATACATATTTCAAGAGCGGCAGCTCCGGTGTGTGTGTGTGTGTGTGTGTGTGTGTGTGTGTGC
>NW_004797519.1:1003061-1004260 GCF_000002075.1 Aplysia californica | reverse complement strand
TTTGTGTTGCTGGTAGTGTGGGGTTGTTTTTTTTTTCTTTTTTATTGTTTGTTTTGTTGTTGTTTGGAGATGGGGTTGTTTTTGTTTGTTATTTTGTTGTTGTTGTTTTGTTTTGTGTTTTGTTTTTGTTGGGGGGGTTTTAGGGGGGGTGGCGTATTTTTGTTGTTGTGGTGGTGGACAAAACCCCTTGTGGGGTTTCTCTTTGTAAAGGTAACTGAGGTGATCAACGCCGATAAATGTCTATCGTTATCATCATCATCATCATCATCATCATCATCATCATCATCATCATCATCATCATCATCATCATCATCATTATCCGGGGTGCCTTGATAGCCGAAGCAGACTTTGTTCTGCTGAAGCTAGAGAGGTGAGCAGAATAAGTCTGATTCACTGTAAGGATTTCTCTGATGACATCCACCCCTTGGCGCTCATATTACCTTATGCAGTTGCGAGCGCCGTAAAACCTCTACTAAAACTAAAACTAAAACTCGCCGAATGTGGGAGGGAAGTCGTAGAGTGGGTGAGTGTGGAGGTTTAGGGGGGGGTAGGCTCAGAGGCTGAGAGAGAAATGAGGAAATATATTAGATGGAAGAGGGGGGAGGAGGAGGGAGGCTAAGAGAGAAAAGAGGACATAGAGAGAAAAAGAGGGTCGAGTGAGAGAGTAGTGGGCGGGTTGCTAAGAGAGAGGGGGGAATAGAGAGTGAGAGAGAGAGGGAGAGAGAGAGGGGGGGGGGAAAGAGAGAGAGAGAGATAGAATCAGAAAAAGAGAGAGAGAATCAGAAAGAGAGAGAGACATACAGAAAGAGAGACAGACAGAATGATTCAGAAATAGAGAGGGGGAGAGAAAAAATGAGAAAGAAAAAGAGAAAGACAGAGAGACAGGAACAGAGACGTACAGACCGAAAATCAGAGAGATAGAGACCGAGAAACGCATCAAACGATACCCTTTCTAAATAATGCTTTGGAGCTTATCAGTTACCTCTGCTTCTGTAGAATGCTGTCACACATTTCCACCAGAGGAGTCCCCTTGTGCTTGCCTACTGTACGGGCCCGATACGCCTATTTGTTGTTCCTCTTGCCCCCAAGCAAAGAATGATTGGTTATTTCTGGCCCAATCTCCAGGAGACCGTGGGGGGATTTGTCATCAATACCGAGATACCTTATCCCCCAATTGCTAGGGTTCTCTCTGTGTCTCT
>NW_004797519.1:997840-1000592 GCF_000002075.1 Aplysia californica | reverse complement strand
GCCAATATAAGTTTTCTTTTACACGTTCTTCGCGTCCCTTTCATTCTCTTTTGCTTTATCAGAGGGAGAGAGAGAGAGAGAGAGAGAGAGAGAGAGAGAGAGAGAGAGAGAGAGAGAAAGAGAAAGAGAGAGAGAGAGAATAAGTAAATAAGTAAGAGAGGGCGGAGCATTGTGTGTACGAGTGTTTGTTTGTTTGCATAACGTATTTAATATGTGTTAAAAAATGGAAATAGAGATCTGAAATCTTCTCCATGCTACTGCAAAGTGTCTAATCACTACACCATAGACGCCGATGTTTATAAATCCGTGTTAGTAATAATAATGATAAATTGTATTTATATAGCGCATTTCCACAAAGAAGTGCTCAATGCGCAGTACAATAATACAAAGAACATATGAAGCGCACAGCTCCTATAGTAATCCTCTCTCTCTCTCTCTCTCTCTCTCTCTCTCTCTCTCTCTCTCTCTCTCTCGGATCACTGCCCATACCATTGACACTGACAGTCACTTTTGATCATACAATTACGAAACCTCTGTGACAATGAAGCGGTCAAAAGAATTGCATTTTATATCATATTACTCTTGAGATGTAATGCAAATCGCGGTTGGAAGTTTGATATTGTTAAAAATAGAAACTCCAGTAACGATAAATGGTCTTGTTTTTTTGTTTTTTTAAAGCAAAACAACAATAGGTAGAACTGCAGCCAAGCTCCGTTGGAAGTTCTTTTTAAAAAAAACCAAGCGAACAAAAAACAGAAACCCTTAATACAAAAAACATCTCGTATTACAGCTAGGTAAACCCAAAAACATCATAGATTTTTGTGAATACCGATTGATTCTATAAACTTTGTGCCTTGAGGTTTTTAAACAAATGACAACCCTGCTTGGTCTTATTTAGCAATATTTTAAAATACATATTATGTTAATATGAAAGGGTACTTCTTCCCAGCACGGGGTGCTGTTGAGGCTAGAGAGGTGAGCAGAGTAAGTCTGATTCCTCGTTTGGACTTCTCTGTTGAAATCCACCCCCCAGCACGGGGTGCTGTTGAGGCTAGAGAGATGAGCAGAGTAAGTCTGATTTTTCGTTTGGACTTCTCTGTTGACATCCACCCCTTGGCGCTCATAATATGACCTTATTATGCAGTTGCGAGCGCCGTAAAACCTTACTCAAACAAACCAGCTCGGGTGGTGCCTTGTAAATATGTTTACTGTACAGTTCTGAAACATATATCATTATAGATTGTTGTTGTGTTTTTTTGTGTATGTTGTTGTTGTTTTTTTGTTGTTGTTGTTTTTTTTTGGGGGGGTTGTTTGTTGGGGGGAGGGTGTTGTTTGTTTTTTTAATTAAATTTTCTTGGGTTCAAACAAGCTGAACACCCTTTTGAACACATGGCAACTGGAAATTTCCAAATACCGGAAAATGGTGTGCAAGCAGGGAGCGATAATGCTGCCCAAATGTGTGGCTGTCAAGTGATTTATTTACGGTATATCGGCTAGCTTTGAGCCTATCAACTCTAGCACGTGATCGAACCGTAGTTGCAAGCTTTTGAGAGAATGCACCTTGGTCAATTCATTAATGCCTGATCAGATCGGCTCAAATCGGATCGGATCGGGTCATGATGCCTGGGGAAATGGCACTGGCCACCAGTGCACACTCTATCAAACAAATAGACCCCTTACTTTGCTTCTTTAATTTTGAGTGGGTGGTTGGAGGGTGCCAGTGGTAGGTTCGCTTTCTTTACTTTTCCCTGTGTTGTTTCTGTCTGTAGGCTATGTCTTGCTCTTCCCCGTGCGCGCGCGGTAAAGTTGTGCCAAAATGGTAGCTTTTACCCCTTCAAGAAAGAACCCAAAAAATCCGACGTTGCTCTCAACCTACTGTATATCAAACTGCATCAAACCGGGTGATGTGCGGAAATGTTCTGCAGTGTGTACTGGGTGTATCGGGTTAACGACTTTGACCTCACAAACAACATGGGGGACAACGCTTGTTTTTCAGGACTTTAACCCTGTCCGTATGCCCTGGGGTCATTTTCTACCCCCCATGTATTCTTCACATTTTAGAATACTCTTAGTGCGAAGATCTCTTTGAAACTTTCAGTCTTTCTCAAAAAATGATTTTGACAGACTGCTAGGCCAAGCGTACGGATCGGATTAACGAGCAAATTTCCTCTTCGGAAAGTGGTGGCACAGAGGTCCCCACGTCGTATGGATACGGTAGTAAAACACGACGTAAGGATAGGGTTAAATGGCACAGGTTGTTTCTTTGGTGTGAAGGCTGGTGCTGTTGTTTGTGCTGTGCTTAGAGCTGTTTGATGGAGTCGTGAGTACAGCCGTGTGAGTAGGTGGTTGGCAGGTGTTGTGGTATGGTTTGCTCCTTCTGTCCTTTCAATGATTAAACATCTATCTATCGTCTTTATCTCTTCTATTTCTGTTTGTTTCGTGTTTTTTCGTAGGTTACTCATTGGTAACGCCTCTAATCTTCCGTACTAATATGACCTATTTGTATTGTGAGTACCGTAAAATTCTTACTAGAAGTAAATACGTGTGTGAAGACAGCACTAGCAAATTTTTGCCGAAAGTGCGTTTATGTTCATATTGTGCTAGTAAGTTTTCGAATCCATGCAAATGTTTGACGCTAACACATACATATGTAACACACTCGCCCATACATAAACTCACATGCGTAATTACACGTTTCACACACACACACACACACACACACACACACACACACACACACACACACACATGC
>NW_004797519.1:993697-997283 GCF_000002075.1 Aplysia californica | reverse complement strand
AAATGAGTTAAAAACAAGTACCCTGCATGAGATCATGGGGCGACTCCGATATAGCTACACGGAGAGAATAGAAACCCTAGGTATGCTTACTGAATCAATTAAGTTCCGAATGGAGGGGGAGGGGGGGCGGCTAAGGTTTACCTTAACCAATTTTTGCATAACGGTGACCACCCGGGAGTAATTAAGGTGCGCGTCCTGGGTTATAGACATGGCAGCCTCTATTGATGTGTTTGATCATGTCTTTGCAACGTTTAAGGAGATCAGGGAGCACTGGGAGCTATTAATTTACTCTTGTTGGGTTAATTAGTTTAACCCTTTTTTGCACAAGGACTTATGAGTGCAAAGTTAAGCCTGTTAGACAGATGATGCCTTTCGTTGTAGGCAAGGCGTGTACAGAAGAAGAATATTAACTGAAGTAAATAAAACAGCTTCAAACGGAGAAAGGGAAGTGCAGATTGATTATTCTCATTTATAATCTATTTTGTTAGATTTGATTTGTTCTATCTTATTAATGATGTTTTATTTTTCCTATCAAATATCGAAATATAGTCCAAATGCAGCAATGAAAGTCCATATATCAATATTGTCGAATTGATTCAACACAGAGGGTTCAAATTCAAGGCAATGGAAACGTAAGCAAATGCCAGCACAAAATATGTAATCACAGAAGAGCTCAAATGTAAATGCTCGGGAAATTAATTTCACCAGTTCAAATGCAGAATGGGAAGGTTCAAATTCAACTATGCGAAAAGCTACGAGGCTATGAAGCAGCAAAATCAAATTAATTTAAAGAATTTATTCTCCATTGTTGATCCCAGAGGAATTCTGACTTTATGACTTATCTAGGTACCGTATAAAGGAAAAGGCAACTCTCTCTTTAGATTCTTTTTTGATGTATAAAGAAAGAGAAAGAGCATCCTTATTCGTCGTATCTAGGTATACAGAGAAAGAGTGGGTGGTTAGCGAGTGCTTTGGGGTGGTTTGCTGCTTCTTTGCTATCAAACATAATATCGTCCACATCGCGCCTTCTTCTTTTCTTGGAGTGTTACACGGCCAAGTATCGCCTCAAATCTTCAGCAGTTATAAGACCTAATTGTGTTGCAAGTGCGGTAACACTCTCACTAAAACTATAAGAGAAAGAAGGTAACTTTTATTAGACGTATCCACTATTAAAGAAAGAGAAAGATGATAACTTTTATTTGAAGCGTCCACAAATAAAGAAAGAGAAGGATGATAAAACTTGTATTTAATGTATCCACTTGTAAAGAATTAGAAAGATGATAACTTTTATTTCAAAGAAATAAAAATATGATAACTTTTATTTCAGAGAAATAAAAATATGATAACTTTTATTTGACGTATCTACCAATAAAGAAAGAGAAAGAGATAACTTCTATTTAATCGCTTTTAAGAACAAACGGGCTAGCCCAGATTTCAGGCGTTTCCAGAAATCTTGACCTCACCAAAAGTGGGCATTTCCCTACCTATAACAGAAGTTTGGTTTCATTGGTGTATATATTTGTTTGGTTATAGAGAAAACTCTCCTGGTCTTTTAAAGAAACTGAACAAGAGGCAAAAAACTTTACCTTCGATTTTCTCAAAACAACATTTTTCGAGACAGCCCCCTGGTGCTTAAAAGCGACCATTTGGCGTATCCACACATAAAGAAAGAGAAAGATGATAACAAACAGCTTCCCGTTATGGCCCGTATTATTTGACGGCACGGTTACGGTTCCCCTCACGAACAGAGGATCTCGTTTCGCGGGATGAAACCTACCAGTGCAACCACCGTGAAATCACAGATCGATCGCCTCCGCCGCCGCGGGCAAGCTAAGTCAGAGGGTTCCCTCCTATAAAGGGAGATGAGACCCGTATTTTTGCCTTTAGTCCGGGACATAGTTATCTGCCCCATCTTGCGCGGTCCGCGGCCGCCCTTGCTTTTGCGCCGTGTGTTCAAGAAGTGTGTAGGTTTTTGTTGGGGGTTGGTGTTGTTTGTTTTTTTTTGTTTATTTATTTTTGTTTGTTTTTGTTTTGTTTTTTTGTTGTTGGGGGTTTTTTTTGGGGGAGGGGTGTTTTGGCAAGTGTTTTACGGCGCTCGTAAATGCATTAAGTCGTGTGAGCGAACGGGACACATTAATTTATGATAAGCATTTTTCGGTTTCCTGGGAATTTTGAATTTTGCCCGGGTGGCGACCGAAGCCTACTTTTATCGATTTTAGGACCACCAAGGGATGTTTAACGTGCGCAACTTGCACACGGGACCTCCGAGATTTTTTGCCCTTATCAAAGAAAGCTAGGTGTTTGATCTTACCTACCGTAAGATCAGGGGTGTGGGAGGCTCTAATTCTAACTCCAGCCTGAACGTTTCTCTGTGTCTTTGTCCTTCTACCTCTTAACCCAGCACTACACACTACTCTACGACTAAGTGGGTGGTTGGCGGGTGCTCTGGTGTGGTTTGCTCCTTCTTTCTTATCAAACATCTATCGTTTTTATCTCCCCTCCTTCTTTTTTGTGTTTGTTACTCTCTTGTAACACCTCTAATCTCCGGCACTTATATGACCTTATTGTTTTGCAAGTGCCGTAAAACTTTTACGAAAACTAAACTAAACTACGACTAAGTAGTTCTTCGTGAAATGAATTATGAGAATGACCATTGTTTCTTTTGACAAAAACTACCTCGCTCACATAGCTTATTGTACAAGTGACTTCCTGTGGCGCTCCTGATTTTTTTTTTTTACTTTGTGCTTGGTTGCCTCCTACATTCTTAGAATTATATATATCATGTTGGGAATCATGGAGGGTAGTAGTAGAGAATGTTGCAAGTTCTTTTACACCACATCACAACACGCCACGCCACAACACAACACAACATACCTCACCACACCACATCACACCACATTACACCACAACACACCACATCACACCACATCACACCTAACCACAATGCATCCTACAACACCACACCACAACACACCACATCACACCTCATCACTCCTCATCACTCCTCATCACTCCTCATCACACTACACCACACCCTACCGTACCTTACCCTACCCTAGAGACGGGCGGGAAGTGCTTTTTTCTTCCCGAGCGAGAAGACCGAGAAGCTGACCTACTTCTCGCCGGGACCGGTACCGGTCCCGAGAAGTGCTTCTCGTCTCGTGACCAATTTCTCTTCTCGCGCCGTTCACGAGCAGCTCGCTCAGCGAGAAGGCCGGCCGTGGCCGGGATCTAAACTACGCTATCCTTGTTGCGCAGGCGCAGGCGGGGAAAGAAGGTCGGGAGACATGATCAACTCCCCACTCGCCTCGTCTCGCCACCCTCTCCCTTCCCTTTCAGTTTCAGACACAGGACGGCACGGTGAAGGGTGACACTGTCTGCGTGTCATTTGTCGCTGGCTGTGCCGCTCTTTCCGTGGACACCTCTCCCTCTCTCAATCTCGTTACTCGTTATGTCAAGCCAACGAGCGGTATCACTTCTCGGTACCGGCCAGTAGTTTAGTGGCCGGGAAGTGACGGGAAGGGCATTTCTCGCGAGAAACGGGTACTCTTCTCGGCTCGTGCCCGCTCCTACCCTACCCTGCCCT